>NW_017673539.1:69656-71224 GCF_001879085.1 Nicotiana attenuata
TTAACATCATCGGATTCCTTATCTCGCCACGAGTCTATACATACCAAAAACTCCCAAATCCGAGCCCAAATGACCCATCAAATCCCACTTTGAAATATCAAATTCCAAGCCCTAGCTTTTCCCCCTTTTTGATGAATTTTCATAAATTTCTAGGTTAATTCTACCATTAAATCATGTATTTAGGTCATAGAACTTACCTCCAATCACACCCGGTCGAAATCACCTTCAATTCCCGGCCAAAAGCTCTCAAGGTTGTTCAAACATGGTGGAAGAATACCTTAGCTCGCGGAACAAAATGAAACCTTAAAACCCTTTTTCTGTCCAGGCCTTTTCGCTTCTGCGGCCCATACACCGCATCTGCGGTTTCCGCTTCTGCGCAATTCCACCGCTTCTGCGGAGTTCCACTTAACCGCCTGGACCGCTTCTACGGTCTATATCCGCTTCTGCGGACGCTGCATATGCCACCATCCGCTTCTGCGGAAGTCCTCAATGACCCAAAATTCGCACCTGCGACTCGCTTACTGCATCTGCGGAACCGCATCTGCGGCCCCTTTTTCGCAGATGCGGAAATACCAGATACCAGCAACTTCAGAAATGCAACAAGTCCAAAATTCACCCCGATGGCCATCCGAAATCACCCCGATGCCCCCGGGACCTCAACCAAAAGTGCCAATCCATCTTAAAACATCATTCAAACTTGCTCCAATCATCAAAACACCACAAATAACACCAAAACCCTCAAATTACATCGAATTCAAGCTTAAGTTTCCCAAAAACTTCCGAAACACGCATTTGATCAAAAATCCAACCAAACGACGTCCGAATGACCTGAAATTTTACGCGCACATCCCAAATCACATAACGAAGCTACAGCAACTCTCAAAATTCCATTCCGACCCTCGGATCAAAATCTCACCTATCAACCGGAAATCGCCAAAATACTAACTTTGCCAATTCAAGCCTAATTCTACACCGGACCTCCAAAACCAATTCCGATCACGCTCCTAAGTCATAAATCACCCAACTAAGCTCACCAAATCATAAAAATTCCGATCCGAGTTCATATACAAATAAGTCAACTCTTGGTCAAACCTTCCAAATTCAAAGCTTTCAACTGAGACTGTTCTTCCAAATTCATACCGATTCCCGTGAAAACCAAAACCAACGATCTGCATCTGTCATAAAATATCGTACGGAGCAAGTCATGCCCAAGAACTGGCGATCAAAGTCCAAAAGCTCAAAACGACCGGTTGGGTCGTTACATCCTCCCCCACTTAAACACACGTTCGTCCTCGAACGTTCCCAGAGTTGTTCTAGAAGCCAACCAATAGCTGAATAACCTTACCAAGCATATACCCGGGGGTGATCCCACGTCACCCTATCTCATATAGGTCCGATAACACATTTTAACTAAAATCACACAATCCAGTCTAGCCCATAAATCATAGAACCACATTTCACTTTCCGAAATCGTACACAAGATCAGAACCTCACATCTATATTCAGAATAAGTCCGAACCCGCTGTAATACCCCATACCTGCAACCTCAGGTGCAATCATATGATATA
>NW_017673539.1:74116-126505 GCF_001879085.1 Nicotiana attenuata
TTAACTATATTATTTCTTCTGCCTCTCTCGATTACAGAATTAATAAACAGTTAATATGTAGTACAAGATAGATAGATGTTAATAAATTAAATAACATCTAACTGTAAAAGCAGATAAAAGTTAAATAAATTCTAGCTCAAGTGTGTGAATTTGAGGAATAATATCTACTATTATATAGAAATATTAAGATCCGTCCTTCTCCCAACACAAGAAAAGTTACTCCATAATGGAGCCAATACCGACAACGGAAATAATCTTGCCCATTAAATAAGAAAATAGAAAGAAATATTCAAGAGAATAATTCCCCCCTATTTAATTAAAAACAGGAACTAGAGTAATTTTCAATACTACAATTATTCTGAACTAGAAATGAAGCCAGAGTAATGGCTAAAAGATGAAACAGAAGCAAAACTAAAGAACAAAGAGAAAGAAAAAAAACTTTCTACTCAATATTCACTTCTCAGATTTCTCTCCTCGCTCCCCCTTTAGATTTCACGATTGATGCCTCTTTTATAGCCAAGCCATGACAAACTTTTCAATACACTCTTGGATATGAACTTGTTATGGCTGGTTGTGGCCTTGTTATGCTTGGTTATGATCTTTTGTCGTAGGTTAGTTATGGATCGGTTATAGTTTGTTGTAGCCGGTTGTGAGTCGGTTGTCCTTTGTCATGGCAGATCACGTTATACAATGTCTTTCTTTGGCACCATATTTTACTTTGCTTTAGCTTGTCCGTTTTTCTACTTTTTTGTCACGCCCCAAACCCTCGCACTGGTCGTGATGGCACCTCTCGTGAAGACGAGGCCAGCCAACTAACCCAACTCGTCTTTTCAAAAGTAGTTAAACATAATTATACAGCTTAAATATGACTTAATAGTATTAATTAGCGAAAATACAACCCAACACAGCCCTAATCGGGGTGTCACAAGTCACGAGCATCTATATAAATGTAATTACATTTACAAGTCTAGAAACACACTGAACAGGAATAATGAATAACATAGAAAGAAACGGTGCTGCGAATGCTGGCAGTCACCTCGCTAAACTACTACAACTCTGCCTCCAAACAGCCAATACCCGCTACCGGGTGAACAAATACCTGCAACAGCACACGAGGTGCGGGGAGTAAAGTAAGTACTCCAACTCAGTGAGTAATAAAGGTAAATAACAACTGATCAGTAAGAAATCACGTAAAGCAACCAACATGCTGTATAGAAGCAGGGTACAATCCTTTGAGAAAACAGTGAAGCTGTGAAATCTTTAGAAATATATTGGCTCAGTTTAAATCTCTTTTGAAAAAGAACTTTTCAACAGTTACTAAACGATTTCAAAACGGTTAGTGCTGATAAGCACAGAAAAATCCGCCCCTCGGGCACAAATACCGCAGTATAACAGGTAAAAAGGCAAGTAAATATGCAAGGTGAGCACATAAAAGTTTGCCCCTCGGGCAATATCTCAATACAGTACTAGCCCTTCGGGCTCACTCTCAGAAACACTCTCAGCCCCTCGGGCTCTCTCTCTCAGATCACTCTCAGAACAGTATCATATAGTATCCGCTGCGGCGTGCAGCCCGATCCACATATCGCTGCGAGGTGCAGCCCGATCCATATCTCGCTGCGGCGTGCAGCCCGATCCACATATCCCGCTGCGGCGTGCAGCCCGATCCACATATCTCGCTGCGGCGTGCAACCCGATCCACATATCCCGCTGCGGCGTGCAGCCCGATCCACATGGGTACCCGCGCTCACTGTGGGGGTGCAGACTCTGGAGGGGCCCCTTACGGCCCAAGCGCAATATCAAGCCACCTCATGGCATATAACATAAGGCCTGAAAGCCTTCTCACATCACACTCGAGGCCTGAAAGCCTCCTCACATAACACTCGAGGCCTGAAAGCCTCCTCACATCACTCACATATATCCTCACATATGGCCCTCGGCCTCACTCAGTCCAGAAAACATCATAAGCCCCTCGGGCATCAATAAAATAGTAGTGCTCAGCCCAAACAACAGTGGAAATATCATTTAAGACTCAAAGTTCAGTTAAAGCGGCTGAGTTTGTAAAACAGTATAATCAACAGGACTGAGTTCAAGTAGTATATCAAAATAGTGAGGAAACAGTGATAAAAATCCTCGAAGGGTTCAGATAATTGGCGCGAAGCCCAAATATGGCAATCAGCCCAAATCATGATAATAACGAATAAGTTTCAGTCAAATGCGCGGTAAAATCAACAATCGGGACGGACCAAGTCACAATCCCCAACGGTGCTCTACCCCACGCTCGCTATCCGGCGTGCAAGTCACCTCAATATAGCACTATGATGTGCAAATCCTGGGTTTCAAACCCTCAGGATATCATTTACAATCATTACTCGCCTCGAACCGGTGAAATCTCTAGCTCGCGACGCCTTTGCCCCTCAAATCGGCCTTCACGCGCGTCGAATCTATCCAAAATCAGAGCGAATACATCACAATAGGCTAAGGGGACATAACCCAATCGAAAAGAATCGAAAAACATCGAAAATCACGAAATTTGCAAAACCCGAGCCCCGGGCCCACTTCTCGAAAATTAGAAAATTTAACCTCATCTGATTTCTTATCTCGCCACGAGTCTATACATACCAAAAACTCCCAAATCCGAGCACAAATGACCCATCAAATCCCACTTTGAAATATCAATTTCCAAGCCCTAGCTTTTCCCCCTTTTTGATTTTTCATAAATTCCTAGGTTAATTCTACCATTAAATCATGTATTTAGGTCATAGAACTTACCTCCAATCACACCCGGTCGAAATCACCTTCAATTCCCGGCCAAAAGCTCTCAAGGTTGTTCAAACATGGTGGAAGAATACCTTAGCTCGCGGAACAAAATGAAACCTTAAAACCCTTTTTCTGTCCAGGCCTTTTCGCTTCTGCGGCCCATACACCGCATCTGCGGTTTCCGCTTCTGCGCAATTCCACCGCTTCTGCGAAGTTCCACTTAACCGTCTGGACCGCTTCTGCGGTCTATATCCGCTTCTGCGGACGCTGCATATGCGGACCACCATCCGCTTCTGCGGAAGTCCTCAATGACCCAAAATTCGCACCTGCGACTCGCTTACTGCATCTGCGGAACCGCATCTGCGGCCCCTTTTTCGCAGATGCGGAAATACCAGATACCAGCAACTTCAGAAATGCAACAAGTCCAAAATTCACCCCGATGGCCATCCGAAATCACCCCGATGCCCCCGGGACCTCAACCAAAAGTGCCAATCCATCTTAAAACATCATTCAAACTTGCTCCAATCATCAAAACACCACAAATAACACCAAAACCCTCAAATTACATCGAATTCAAGCTTAAGTCTCCCAAAAACTTCTGAAACATGCATTTGATCAAAAACCCAACCAAACGACGTCCGAATGACCTGAAATTTTACGCGCACATCCCAAATCACATAACGAAGCTACAACAACTCTCGGAATTCCCTTCCGTCCCTCGGATCAAAATCTCACCTATCAACCGGAAATCGCCAAAATACTAACTTTGCCAATTCAAGCCTAATTCTACACCGGACCTCCAAAACCAATTCCGATCATGCTCCTAAGTTATAAATCACCCAACGAAGCTAACCAAATCATAAAAATTCCGATCCGAGTTCATATACAAATAAGTCAACTCTTGGTGAAACCTTCCAAATTCAAAGCTTTCAACTGAGACTGTCTTCCAAATTCATACCGATTCCCGTGAAAACCAAAACCAACGATCTGCATCAGTCATAAAACATCGTACGGATCAATTCATGCCCGAGAACTGGCGATCAAAGTGCAAAAGCTCAAAACGACCGGTTGGGTCGTTACATCCATATTTTTCCTCTGTAATCTTCTCGTTCCCGGACCAATCCTTCTTTAACTTTTCCTGCATAATTTAGACAAAGTATGAAAGAAATATGATAGTTTTTTTTTGTGTTTTTCAAAGAAATTATATGTTAAAAATCAAGTAAAATGCATCTATCAGTTTCTATCAGTACAATGCGCATTAGCAACTTCAGTTATTGGAAATCTATATTTGTAGCAACATTTAAAAATATGAAGTATAATTCTACCTAGTAACAATTTCGTCTGGCATGAATCTTGGTTTAAGGTTATACTCGGTACACTTATTCTTAAATTCCCTAATTCTAGATTGTCTGTTGTTTCCTTGAATAACACCAACTGCTCTTCTAACATGAATAATCTCAGTTGAAAATAAATCAAGGCCACTTTTAACAATTAAATTATAAATATGACATGCACACCTAACATGAAAAATTTCTTCAAGTGGCGGTTGCAAATGCATTTTAATAATGAAATTGCGGCAGTATTGTTAGAAGCATTATCAAAAGACATACACAATACTTTTTGGTTAAGATTATAAAATTGAACAACTTCATTAATAGTACTACTTATAAACACGGCAGTATGACTCTGATCTTCATCATATTTAAAAGCGATAATACGTTTTTGCATACAAAATAAATCATCTATCCAATGACATGTAATTGTCAAATAATCATTTCCATTAACGGCATGGCCAATATCAGAAGTTAGAGAAACTCTATAAGGAAGGTGTTCAAATAAATAACGTATGTAAGTTTGATATTGACCATGCAATCTAAAAATGTCAGCTCTACAAGTAGTTCTAGGGATACCTTTAAATAAAGGATTATAAATCCTTTGAATATACATAATAAGATATGATGAAGAAGCAAAAGAAAAAGGTAGACAACCCAAAGCAATCATTTTTGCTAACTCCTCAAGATCCTTCATTTTATCATATTTCATAAGTCCTCAGTAGTAGGGTTAAGAGTTGTTTGATTTCCATCACCATCAGAGCCCCATTCTATGGGATGTTCAATTCTCATATGTCTACTAAGCGTTCCAGTCCCCCTAAATTTCCTCCAGTCAAATGTTTAAAATCATCTTTACAAAGTTTGCATCTAACTCTGTCAGTACCTTGAATTATTTCAAAAAAATTCCAAACCTTACTTCTTTCTCTACGATTAGTAATCGGAGCCACAGGTGGTCTACTACTAGTGCCACGACAACCACCCCTTGTAGCAACTCCAACACTACCAGCTCCAGCACTAGTAGTTGTAGCTGGTATCTCATCTTCCATTCCTAATTCATTATCTTCTATTCCAAAATCTTCTTGTAATTGTTCATAATCTATATTATCATTAGGCGATGTTTCGGAAACAGGTGTAAATGGAGTATTACTATTACTACCAGAAGCTGAAGGACTAACTCTTTTTTTATCTCCCCTACCAGCAACTTTTCTACACGCTCTTTTAGCAGCATTAAGCATATTGTAAAAATTAAAGTATAAGCTAAAATTAAATATGCAATTAAAATAGTAAATAAGAGAAAGAGTTGAAGGGAGTGCACCGAATTCGATAATAAATTGAGCACTTGATTACGCAATTCCGATGTTACCACGAACAAACGTCAAGCAAGTATTTCAATTTTGAAGTTCAATTGTTCAAACTTCAAAATTCGAATGATAAAACACGATAAATTAAATTCAAGAAAAAAGAGCCAAATAAAATTAGAAGATGAATTGAAGACTTGAAGTCTTGAAAATTGGAGAATGAGAGAATGAGAGAAATTGAGATTGAGAAATGAGAGTTGGGTGAAGAAATGAAGAAGGGGGGGGGGGGTTTTATAGTCAATGTATTAAAAGGCGGGGGCGTGAGGCGAGGCGTTTTACATCTAGCGAGGCAAGGTGTAAGCTCTGAAACATGGGGCGTAAGTCCCACGGATCTTTAAATTTTACTAATTTCAAGAATTTTAAGATAGTATAAATAAAAAATAATTATAAAAATTACATTAAAATCACAAAATTATAACAAATAATCTATTTAATATATTTATAAATTATAATTCAACTATGAATAATAACAAAAGTATGACATATATCATAATATGCAAATTAGTTACACACAATTGCATAAAGTTCTATTAGGCGAGCCCAGTACGCTGGGCATTGGGCGTGTCCGGGGCGTAAGCCCCGACGGCCGAGGCGTAAGTCTCACGGAACTAAGCCCCACATATAAGCCCAGGGGTGTTTTACGAGTGCTCCGCCCCAGGGCGAGTCCCAATTCGGCCTTTTAAAACAGAGTTTATAGTTTTAGAGAAGGTTAATTTTGTAAATTGAAAAAAGGTTAAATTTTAAAGAAAAAAGAGGCTATTAATGCAATTAACACGTTGGGCAACGGATCCCTGCCAGGGGTGACCGTTGCCAACGGTTAGTGGGCCCCACTGATTTCAAAAAATTAAAAAAAAACAAAAAAAAAAAAGAATTAGCCGTTGTACCGGTCTGGTCCGGGCCGGCTAAACCGGTACACGGCACTGTTCACGTGGACCGGGTTTGACCGGTCCGGTTAACCGTTACAAAAAAATAAACGGACCAACCCCCTCTACCCTTCCTACCCAGCCCTACCCGGCCCCCTATGTACCGGGCCGGTCCGGTTCCGGTTTTAACCGGTCTGGACCGGTCCGGTTACGGGTCAACCCGGCCCGTTAGACACCCTTAATAAGTATTGGTCACTAGACCGTTTTCCATAGACCTACTATATTTCAGGCCAATCAGAGTCAGTCAAAAATAGTTCGGACAAATTAGTATGTACGTTGCACACAAAAATTTAGATATAATCACAAATTTGTGTTGCATGACCGTGATAGTTTCAAATTGCCAACTTTCGACAAATGCAACCAAAACTTCCTAGGAACATCCAAATCAAAATTTGATTATACGCGCAAGTCCAAAATCACCACCTATTGAAATCATCAAACCCCGATGCCGAGGTCGTCTACCCAAAGGTTAAACATTAGTCAACTTTTGCAACTTAAAGCTTCCCATTTGAGGATCACTCTATCAAATAAATCCTGAATCTTACGAACATCAATTCATCTATATAAGCAAGTCGTAATACATTTATGAAACTACTCAACCTCTTAAACCATCGCTCGGAATGCCAAAGCTCGAAACGACTCGTTACAAGTTCGGAACTGAAACGGGTTACGTCTCCCGTCAAAGCCATGTAGGAATCACGTCGCAAACAGTGAGAAGAGTTGGTTAGGCATTGCAGATTTCAAAGGTAGTAGAAAGAGCAACTTCAGTGTCTATTGGTGAAAAAAGTTACTACCATAGTGTTATAGGGTGCTTTTATTTCATGCCGTGCTAGTGTTTTGTTTTACCTGAAATTTCGCCGTCATTGTTATCCCCATCTAATAACTGA
Organism: Nicotiana attenuata; assembly: GCF_001879085.1. Taxonomy (NCBI): domain Eukaryota; kingdom Viridiplantae; phylum Streptophyta; class Magnoliopsida; order Solanales; family Solanaceae; genus Nicotiana; species Nicotiana attenuata. Next base: position 81,373 of record NW_017673539.1, read on the forward strand.
GTTGGTGGGTACTTCCCCTTTTGCACTTCGAATTTCAGCAGTGCTGAAATTTTTACCTGTGATTTTTGAACTCCAGGATAGCGTACTAGAGCTTTAAAATCCAGTACCAATTGCTGGAATTATTCTGAATATCTTAGTTGGTGGGCAAAAATATCAATGTAGCTATTTTGCTAATGCATTTGAAATTATTTTGCCTAGCTATACTATAATAGAAACTTATTTACCACTTTTATTTATGTTCCTTATTAATTACTCCCTCCGGTCCAAAGTAAGTGATTTTTTGGCCTTTTTCTTGTGGTCCAAAATAAGTGATTTTTTCAGATTTCAAGAATGAATTAATTATTTTTTTCCTACATTGTCCTTGGAGTAAATAGTGTTGGAATGTGTGTTAGGAGTGTTTATGTGAGATAGTAAAGGTTAATATGGTCAATTCCATTGCTAATTAATGTTAAAAGGTGGATTTCTTAATCTGTGTGAAAATATCCAAAAAATCACTTATTTTGGACCGGAGGGAGTACTTTGTATATCTATATTTACTAGTTATATGCAAAACCATAAAAAAGAAGAAATTCAAGATCCCTTAAATCTAGCCTATCAGTTACATGACACTCAACCCCCATTTTCAAGAATTCCTCCAACATTTAAGATTCTTTCTTTTTCCAAAGGATTACAAAATCATCTTTTCTCTTTCTTAACAATTAGCCCAAATTATTCTTACATATAGTAAGAAATCTCGTTTACAAAAATCTTGCTCACCCAAAGTTATCCCCCCCCCCCCCCCCCAAAAAAAAAAAAAAAATTGCAGATTCTTTTCCTCTTCCAAAAGCTTTTGAAATTCAATTTCTCTCTTTCTTACTATTCACCCAAAATCTCTATTTCTTACTGATATAATACGACGAAATTCGAAATATTGCTCAAGAATCAAGTTGTGAGTAAGTTTTGAATCTTGTTTTCTTTCTTTCTAAAATCTTTATTGTATGTGACTTGTATATGATACACCAATACCCAAAATAATACTCGATACAATACTAATACAATTATAATACGATTCTACTAAATTTTTAGTGTAGAGTTGTGATTGAAACTTGAAGAAGATGAATATCATAATTTTGTCACAATTTTTTTAGAAATGTATTGTGATTGTATTATAATTGTATATGTATCATAGTTGTTGCAGAAATTGTATTACAAATGTATGATAATTGTATATTTATTGTATATTTTTACGAGCAGTTGTGCATTCGTGACGAATTTCACAGTTTCTATCACAAGTATAATAAGTGTATATTAATTTATTAGTATTGTATCAGGTATTATTTTGGATATTAATATACGGGATACAAGTTAGATACAATAGTGATACAAGTATGATACATTTATGTTTTAGGCATTGATGTATATGATACAATTCAAATACAATTATGATATAGTCATCATACAATTATCATAAAATTTTAAAATATTGTTTAATAATATAAAGTTGTAGGTAATGGTGGAAAGAAAGAAGATGGAGATTCTGGACGTAGATTAAGGGATTTTAATGTTAAAAAAAAGGAGAGAGAAGAGGAGAGGGGAAAAAAGGAAAGGTTATAATTGAATCTCTTCATTGAAGGCACTAAATAATGGAGTGATTCTTTTAAGAAGCAATATATACAATTTGTAAGAAAAACCTAGATACTTTTAAAAAACTTCAAAACATAGAGAACATAGGTAAATAAGTTTCTAATATAGTATAGTTAGGTAAACATTCCTTTGAATTTGTGGCGAAACTCTAATAGCCGGCCCAAAAAGTGATTAGCCCAGCTAATCTTTACCACATGATGCTACGATGGGCTGGTTTCTGCTTCTGGCTTAGATCGATCTCAAGGTCAAAATGGGCCGAAGGAGCCTAATATAGTGGAATAATGCCTATGCTTTGTTAAAAGGGGTTTTGACACAGTTACCCACAAAAACAAAACTATTTACCCTTGTCTACCCATTTATTTTTCTACCCATAAACTAATTACATTTCCTACCCATAGTAGTTTTTATGAAGAGTTTTTTCTTTATTCTCCAATTCTTTTTTTATTTCTATGCTTCTTTTCTTTCTTTTTTTCTTTTTTTTTCTTTTCTCCTTTTCTTTTTTCTCGGTTTCTTCTTATTTTTTTCTTTTTTCCTTTTCTGATTTCATTTAACTTCTTTTTTTTATATTCTTTTTCTCTTCATAATCTAATTTCATTTACTGTTTTCACTATTTTTTATTATTCTTTTTTATACTATTACTAAAGAAAAATCAAATTGTGTACCAATTAAATGTAGCTAATACAACCAAAAAAATATTAACTAACATATGATACCGGTATAGTATATAGCTATACCAACAGGGTATACAATTGTACGTAAAGAGTTAAAAAAAAATTAATTCAATTATTAAACTGAAATAATATAAGATGTCAATAAAAATTTCAAAAAATTTTAAAAGGATCTAATTGTACGAGTATATCGTTACATTATATAGCATACTATATATATATATATATATATATATATATATATATATATATTGCATTTTCAATTTGCCCATCACGCTCGGTAAAAGCTTAAAGCAGATTAAAAGAGAAAAGGCAAGTGAATTTACGTGTAATAAGTATACTATTATAGTATATTGTATACTATTACAACATATTGTTACAGTATCTTGCATATTATTACAGTATACCATAATAATATATTGTATACTATAATAGTATACTGTTGCAGTATAACTATATACTCCTATAGTATATTAGTATACTGTAGCGGTATACTGTTTTGTAAACTATAATAGTGTACTGTTGCAGTATAGCTATATACTCCTACAGCATATTGTATACCGTAGCGGTATACTGTAGCTGTGTTCTTCTTCGATTTTCAACTGAAAATTTCGATCTCAATCACCTCAAATCAGCTCCAAATGCTATCAAATTTCAGTATGAACTTCCAGAAGGTACTATAAGCAATATTTAACAGCACCCACTTTGAATCAAACAAGAAATCTTCAAAAATAAAATTGAGCTTCAAGCCCAACAATGGTGGATAATGGAAAGATTCTCAAAGGATGATATTAGCATGGGACCAGAGACGTAAATGACCAGAGACTTCTGTAAATGCCATACCCACAAATATTATTACTGCCACACAAAACTAAGGATATTCTTTTGGAGTTTGAATCTCTATTTCACCACTTGAGGTTCTCTTTCAAGATTCCTTGTTTGCGGGAACTATTTCATTAATGTTCGTACTCAACAACTAAAGCCCTTAATTTAATTGCATGCCAGAAAAAAATTATGAGGTTGCTGGACAAGATAATAGAGAAAAGAAGAAAATCCAAAGNATCAGATCTAATTCCTTTTGAAGAAGGATATAACGGAAATGGAAGAGTTTGTCCAAGTCTTCTTCACGGAGGCGAACTTTATCCAAGTCATTGACATCTGGGTGTGTCAAAAGGAAGAGTTTGTGTGCAAGAACTAGCTGGGGTTGTTGTGTTCCTTCTTCCGCATCCATGGCTACCTTTTTCTTTACTATTTCTTGGTTTTTTTTGTTTCACTGTATTTCAGATTCTTTCTTGTGGAAGAGTTTATACAAAGTTAATAACCGGGTAAATAGTTTTGGCTGCATGGGTAGGAGTAGTAAATAGTTGGAATTTTTACCTCCTATAGCAAAGGTTAACACCTTATTTATGTTAAATAAATACCATTTAAAAAAATTATATTTTATAGATACCATTTAAGGTTTATAGTAAAATATTTAATTTTGGTTACCTCTTAGCCCTAAGCCACTAAATACGCTAATCAGTTACACTATTTTCTTTCTCTCTCGACTTTGATACATCCCATTGTAAAACATAACCCTTTATCTTAATTCCCTCCAGAATTTTTGCGGATCAGTTCTGCCATTCAAACCCCACTGAAACAAAGATGAATTTGGAGAAGAGGTGAGGACGAAATATGGAAGCAACATCACCGGTCATGGCAGATAAGGAATGTCCTAAGTACATACAACAACTAATTTGAAGCTCCTCCAAAATGGCAAGTAAATCGTAGGCATAACCTTCAAGGGAAGAGTATCGATCAAAATCGAAGTAATCAGGATTGGTCGGTCCAGAACCCATGTTCTCGTAAAGTACAACTCGATATTCACCGACGAGGTAAGGTACAAGGTGTTTCCAAACAGATTGGTCAGTGCCATCGAAATCAAAGCAACGGCCATGGAAATCAAGCCGTAGGAGTGGAAAGGCCTCATCAAAATCGACGGCGTTCCGATCAAGTAGTCCATCCTGAAATCCTCTGTTACAAAGCTTTCGAACCAATTCTCCTCTTACGCCGCCACAGATTCGCCGGAGTGGCTTCATTGTATTCATTGTCTTTTTTTTCATTGTAATTCAATGTATCTCGCTGTATTCCATGTATTTTATTGTATTCACTGTCTTTTTTTATTGTATTTCAATGTATCCTGTTGCATTCTATGTATTCATATATTTTTTTAAATTAATATAATTTATATATTCAGATGTATTATATAATTTCTCTGAAGATTGCTATGGTTTTGGGGGTTTTTCCAGTTGAGAAAATTTTTTATAACCGGAAATACAAATTTTGTGTGTTATAATTGAGTTTGTTGAGTTACATTAGTAGTCTATTATGTTAATTGATACACTTTCCGTTTTAAAATGGTGTAATCTCCTGTTTCACGCCGTGAATACAGTCGAATACAGTAATTTGTCCAGCTGTAATCCCATGTTTCACGCCATGAATACAGTCGAATACACTCGAATACAACAACTGATTAGCTGGACTTCCCTGATTTACGCCTATTTTTGCTACTGTATTCATGAATACAATAGCTTAAATACATCATATAGCCACAGAAAAGGTATCTATAACCCGTAATATAGCAAATGGTATCTATAGATGGCTAATTACTACTAAAAGATAGTGTTTTATGAAAATTTCTCTAAATAGTTTGGACCTGAACATTATAGGATAAATAATTCGAAATTGATGGGTATAAAGTGAGATTTTCTCTTGTTAAAACTTCGGCCCATAATCACGAGGCAGGCTTCTAAAAGGGACAGCTATATATGAATTTGGAACTAGCTGCCACACACTTAAACAACAAGCCATAGATTAACCATAAAAGGTTAAAAGTATTCATGGAATTGCTCTAGGTCTTTAAAAAGAAAATGTTTTAGATGCTTATGGTTCAGGACGAGGTAGTAATTTGTGATATTTTGGCATAAACACGCATTTCACTTTGACTTTTTTTTTTTTTTTTTTAATGTAATACGAATTTATGAACTTCTTTTATATTGGCTTTACAAATACTTTACATTATGGCATGGTAAAGTTCACGGTATTAAATTACTCGACGGGCTGATTAAGCGATTATCTAAGCTTAAGCTCATCATATTCACTTTCTAATTACGCTCCTAGATTTAGGCATTCCCAAACTTGGTGGGTAGTGGTGGCAAAGTGGATGTAAAAAAAACAGTTATACATTCATATTGTCCACTTAGAAAATAGATAAATAATGAGTTTAATTTTTACATTTTTAAAGACTCAGATTGGACGTTTTTTCAAGTTTGGAAGACTAGGAGTTCTCCCAAATGTGATCAAATTCAAGAAATCATGAATAATATGGGTATCCATATTATCTGCCGGTAATCTCATTTTCTATCCGTATTAAATATAAAATATTTTATTCGTTTTTTTATATTATTCATTTTTTATCCGTCTCATATCCGACCCGATTCACTCGTTTGTCACCCTACTCGCGTAGATCTTATGACATCCCTTGATAGAACTTTGATTCGCTTGATCTCCACACAAAGGCATTTCATTGTCTAAATTAAATAGAATGGTAGAAAGCAGCTAGATATGGCATTTAGGAGGGACGGTGTATAGAGATAGCAACCCTCCTTGAACTCAACATTTTAAACCAGAAAAGCTTGAACTTATATTCGAAAACAACATAAATGACAAAAAATCACATTGGTCCATGAAAAAAGAAAATGACATAAAGTGAGGGAGCTAAAATATCAAAACATGTAATTTGTTCTTATGGTGGTACTCTGCTGTCAATTTTCATCCTTCATTTGTAAAATTATTGTAGTAAAATTAATATTAAAATGTTCGTAAAAGAATATTATCTCTATTTTCCTCTCATTAGAAGCTACTTTATGTGTATTTGTTAAATTTAAAATAAAATTCTCATTTCTAATAATAATAACAATAACAATCATATATAGTATAATCTCACAAGTGGGGGTCTGAGGAGGGTAGTGTATACGCAGACCTTACCCCTATCTTGTAAAAGTAGAGAGACTATTTCTGATAGACCCTCGTCTCAAGTCTAATAACCTTATCACATATTTAAAGTAAATTTTCTGATTTATTTGGTATACTTCTTGGATACCCACACTTCAGATTTGACTATCTTAAAACAACATAATATGGCACCATTTCCACGCCAAAAAAAAAGGGGAAAAAGAAGAGAGGAAAGAAAACAGGAATTTTGAAATAAATTACGTTAAATAAACAGTAAACCTGCATCAATGTAATGAACATAATCACTCGTAGTTTTTAAAACCAAATTGAGTGATTCGAGATGATCAATTCTTTTTAAGAGATTGTTAAGTACTCACTTTATCTAAAATCAATTATAACTATGAAATTACAAGCAAAAATAGAAAAGACAAAACAAATTTCAAAGCACCGAAAATAATTAAACAATAGGACTACATGAAGAGAAAAATATACACTATAAGAATTGAACAGAGAAGACAATATAAATAGCCTCAAACAGAATAGATCAGCAACCCTTGTCACTTAGTAGAGTTCCTATTAATAAATTTTAAGTGCACCACCTAGTGTTTTCAGTCACTCCATGAATATGAAAATAAGATTAGAAAATTTTGAATACCGTATTAAAAAATAGGGATCAAATTTAATGAAATAAGAAATTAAAGGGGAGAAAAAATGCACTAGTATTAGCTTCTGCTCCTCTTGAACACCATTCACCAACAAATAAAAGACTTATTTCATCGGTTTAATCTTAGCTTCCACATACTCTATGCACAACAACAAATTCTATCTTATTTTATAATTTTGCTAACTATAGTATCATGCAACGATAATATCGAATAGGCTGAAACTAAGGAAAATGAAGACTAAATAAATTTTAATATATGAAAAGGAGTTGTCTAATATTGCTACCCATCTTTGAAAAACAATAACCCCGGCCTCCTCCTTCGCGGTAAATAAATAAATAAAAATAATAAGAGACCTTTTAAATTTTTTTCAATTAATATTATAGATTTCTCATCCTTTTGTTAATAAGAACCTTATCAGAGTAGAAAACCACCTGAAAGTAGGGTCAAAAGGACGCTGCTAAAATTACAACAATTTCTTGATGTAAAAATAAAATATAACCAATAAAAAGGATTTAAAAAAAAGTAGTGATATCAAAGCCTTAGAGACAAATCAAGCTGGCCAAAATCCTCTTGAACAACATTCTCACCATTTTTTCTAGAGCCATAACTCATTAACTCTCTTCTTCCATAGCTCAATTCAGTAGTAACAAACCTAGCCACATGTCCATGATGACCGTGGCTCGGGCTAGTAGGGTCCGAGCCACTGTTCCGGTTAGTTGACCAACCGGAATGAGGGCGCAGGGACGAACTCAGCTCCCGGCTTTTCTTGGCTAGGGTTCTTTCAAGTTTATGGGCATTTTGGTGCCCTCCTAGGGCTTGTGAGCTATAGAACTTTCTTCTACAATAGTTGCACGAGAAAACACGCGGCTGATCGGCTGGACTTAACGGCGATGATGAGGAAGAAGATGAAGATTGATCGAATAAAAGGTCAAAGCTAAGTTCATTTCTTGATAAGCTTAGATTTAAGGCCGTGTTTGGTTCGTAACTCATGGCTCTAAAGAAGAAGACGAAGAAGAAGTGGATATAGGGTTCTTTTGTGAGTAGCTGCTTATATAAGTGTAATTGGTGAGTTGAACTTAGGATTTTTGGAAATGAAGGGGGGTCAAATATATAGGAAAAAATATGAGTGTATCTGTGTGCGTAATACAAGAGAGTTATTAAGGAAGATATTGGAGAAACAACAAGGATATGTCGTAAATTATAAGAATAGATAAGGTGTTTACTAGTAATGTTTCTTTTTCTCTTTGGTGAATAATATAGCAACTCTTTTTTTGGATTTAATTTTTATATACGGATAGCGTATTAGAGTTTTAAAATAATACTATAGTAACTATATACAGTGGCGGAGCCACATTCAACGACACCCGTTTCGCCAGAAAATTACACTATATTGATGCTAGATAAAATTTTTTTGTTTTATGTATATTTACTCTACGTTGACTCCCCATAACTTTTTGGTATATCTAATTTTTTATATTTTGGCACCCTCGGTAAAAACTCTGGCTCCGCCACTGACTATATATACCCATATTAATTGGAAAATTATAACTTAAGAAATAAGATAATGTAACTTGCTACGTCAAGTTAAAATATAGTAGCATATTTAAACTTTTTTTTTTTTTTAAAGAATTCTTTCGGTGAATAATGGAGTATTTTTAACAAAACATAAGTAAAAAAAAAATTAAAAAGGAGGTGAAAATGGATGGGAAGGGGATTTTGTAAGAAAAAGAGATAGACAAAATAGCTGCAAATATCAGAAGGGAATCAAAGGGTTGTCGCCTCCGCTAAAGGCAGCATTCGAGTCCCTTGTCGGTCCCAGAAAATTTCCAGGCTACTTCCATGATCAGTACAACTTATATTTCAAAAAAAAATTTAAAAAAAAAAATAACAAACTTTACCAATGATATTATGTTGAATTTTATTTCCTAAGCTTTTCTTTGAATTTGTTTCAAATTTGAAAGAGAGGGTTAGAAGTATTAAAAGTGGGAGAAATAATTTTGTAAATGATCAGTACAAGTTATATATATATTTTTTTTAAAACAGATCAATGATATAATTTTGAACTTTTCTCCCTAAAATTCTTTTCAAAATTGAATTATTTTTTAGAAGTATTAAAAGAAGAATAATAATTTTGTAAATGAATAATTAGAAAGCCTCTCTACCAAATCTTTGGTAATTCAATATGTTTACAAGAACCATCCAGGGATGCAGTGAGATGAATTATTTTTATACACCCTTAATTAGATTCGAGACGGAAAAATGAATAAATTTTAATAAAAAATAAATTTGGCTTTAATGACCCTTATATGATAGGAATTCAAAATCTAGCCAGTAAATTTCGAATATCGACTATTAAACAAAAAAGAACATGTTCACAAGTTACATATAAAAAGTTTGTACAGAGCACACAAAAAAAATGAAAATGTTCCCCTTCCAAATTCTAACTAGTTTACGCCCTATTATTATGGTTTTTATTAGTGTAATTTTTGGATCTATTTTATGGCCAAATTCATAAGGTTCTTCTCTCAAAATTAGAATAGAAATAAATTGCTTTATTTTTTGAAAAATAACATAGGGATTTTGAAATGAAACCGAAAATTGAATACCTTATGTTTATCAAAAATGAAGAAAAAGAATCTGAAAATTCCATTCTTGAAATGATAAATTATTTATTGTTTCTTAAATTTATCATTTCTAATATTTCTTTAATTTCAGCTCCAACATTTCCCAATAATTTTTCTATTTTTGTGTTGAGCCCTTTTTTTCTTCACCTTGTTCTTTTCTTTAAACTTGTGAATCTATCTGAAATAGGCTATCTAATCATGGCCAGTCCAATCAAACTTTGGTTGTGGCTTATCACCTAAGACAAATAGGCTTCTAAGATCTTGCAATTGATTTTCCCATTAAAGTACTAGTTTGTGATTAAGATAAATCTGTCTTGACTAGACCAATTCTGCAATAAAATAATTGACCTTTTCTCTATTTGTCTTTACACCATTCATTTAAATACCTTGTGGTGTACAGGTGTAACTATTGTACCAAGTACTCTTAAACATGTTTCATTTTCTATGTTCATCTTGCCCCTAATACCATAATGTGTCATGTGTAATCGTATCATTTTAATGATTTGCTTTGTAACTCTACTAAAAAGCAGTCCGATACACAAAATATTTCGCATTCATGTAGGGTTTGGAGAAGAGTTGCACCCAGTGGTGAAGCCAGAAAATTCAATAACAGTGTTCATTTGGACACCCTTTGTCAGTGGGCTATGCAAGGGTGTTCAAAGTCTATTTTTTAATCAAGAACAAGTAATATTTTAACTTATACGTAATATAATTTTTCGGCGAAGGGTGTTCAGCTGACCACCCTTGGACCAACATAGCTTCACCCCTGGTCGCACCCCAAGGGATGTAATTAATATAGACGGTCTACCTTGATGCAAACATCGGTGACTGATTTCACAGTTCAAACTCGTGACCTATAAGTCACGTGAAGACAACTTTACGGTTGGCTTCCCTTTCTTTGTAACTCTATTAAGATGCTTTAATTATTTGTAGGGAGGGCTAGTGAGTACTATTTCTAAGCTTAATTTGACTAGAAACATGTGCTTTATAACTATGAAATTCATGTTTCATTTTCCCACTTTTTAAAGTTGGCAAGTTCATAGTTCAATGAAGTGGAGTCTTGCATTAAAGTATACATATGTTGGTTTTGATTTCCATCAAAAACCTTAACATTAACAACTTCTTTATCAAGATTTGTCTGCTACTTGCCAACAATTGGACAAGGTCATTATAATAGGAGAATAGCAAAGATTATTAATAGAAATTACAAAAACCCAGATTTGTCATCAAATGAGCATTTTAATACATATAGTTTTTTTTTTTAATTTTACAGAAACCCCTTGTTATTATATTATATATATATCTTTTACAAATGAGCATTTACCTTAATTAGTTGTACTTATGGTAAATTTTTGTCCAGCCCTGACAGGATCACTTGGGGATCATCAATTTCTTGGTAGTACAACTCAGAATTCATCATTTGATGATCATTCATTCATTCTTATGTTATGCTGCTATTTACTACTCCCTCCGGTTCAAAATAAGTGGTTTTTTGGTTTTTTTTTTGGTCCAAAATAAATGATTTTTTCAGATTTTAAGAATGAATTAATTATTTTTTTCCTACATTGTCCTTGGAATAAATAGTGTTGGAATATGTGTTAGGAGTGTTTATATGAGATAGTAAATGTTAACATGGTCAATTTCATTGCTAATTAATGCTAAAAGGTGGATTTCTTAATCTGTGTGAAAACATCCAAAAAATCACTTATTTTGGACCGGAGGGAGTACTTATTAACTATATAACTGGATTTCAGAGCCTTAGCATATTCTATATTTCATTCTGGGAATTGTGGATGTGACTTATAGTAACCAAGTGTCTTTTTTTTGGCTACTTTTGCAGTTACATTCAACTCGACTAACCTAAAACATTTATTGCTTTACGCTTTACAAGAATCAACTCCATTAAATTTTAGGAAATGTCAGACTTATAATACTCCCTCCGATCCACAATAAGTGACTTGCCTTTTTATTTTGATCCAAAATAAGTGTTCATTAAAAAAAATTCAATTTATTTTTTCAAAATTACCCTTATGTAGTTTTGTCACACTAACTATTTTTGTCTAGAGTTTAGTATTTTCTTAATGGGTGTGCCGAAAACAAATTGGTCACTTATTGTGGACCGGAGGAAGTAATATTTTGAGAACTACAAGTGGGATCTGGGGAGGGTAAAATAAGGTATAAGATCTGATAAGACTGTTTTCGATAGACCCTCGGCCCAAGTGAAAACAGATTTATAATGGATCATATATAAAACTGATCTTCTAGAGATTAATTAAGGGAAATTGTGGATCTAAACTGAAGTCAATTCCAATCACATAAACAATCAATTACTAATCTTATTCTCGGTCAAAATTGGCATTTCATCAAACCCACTAGGCATGAAGATAACTGAGGCAAGCACATGGGAATGTGTCTTAAACTGTAGAAACACAGGGAAATAAATCCCACTATTTGCTCTATAACATAAAAGGATGGGCTCTCCTGGCATTGCCTAACAAGTTACTAATATTTCTTAATTGTTTGTAACATTAATCAATAATCTTGCCTTGTCGGCTATAATTGCGGTGACTTCTGTCTGTTATGAACAGACACAACATAATCTCATAATTAATAGCAACTGTTTGGAATATACTTAGGCCTTGAGATTCCAAGGCAAACACATCAATTCTTTTCGGTAAGACTATATGTTGAAATTAGTATATGTAGTGTGGAATTGTACATAAGCAGTGATGTTTGTACATAGTTGATTACTGTTAGCTTAGTGTTGATAGTTAATTATACATGTATTAGAGTTAGTTAGAATAGAAGATATATAAATGTAAAAGGACACACGTTTGGTAATGAGAAATAACAGAAAACTTCTCCGGAACTTTTCACTCTCTCTCTCTCTACTCTCTGTTCTCCCTATCTTAGCTCAAGGATCAGATCCTCTTTCCCTTTCAATATGGTATCAGAGCCATAGATCTATGGCGTTTTTTGATCCGATCTTTTGAAGAATCTAAGATTAGTATAGATAAATTCACTCAATATTGTCAGAGAAGTGAGAGATTAAGAGTATTCGTCAGAAATTTGGGGAATTTACCTAGGGTTTACAGTTGATTTCAGAAATTGTGAATTCTGAGAAAGTGAAAGGTTTTCCTTGAAGATTGATGCAGATTCAACCTTCGAATCACTGATTCAAGCCTAGACGATGACGAACACAACTACTGAGACCGGGAAGGACGATGGAGAAAAATTCACGGACATTCATCCCAGGCATCCTCTGTACTTCCATCCCTCAGACAGTCCAGGTAGCGTACTTATTCCTCAACAACTAACAGGAATAGAAAACTATACAGTTTGGAGCAATTCTATGCGAGTAGCTTTATTAGCCAAAAATAAGCTAGGTTTTATAGATGGAAAATGTCGGAAAGAACAGTATAGTGGTGATTTAGAGCATGAATGGGAGAGATGCAATGCTTTTGTGTTATCCTGGATAACCAATTCAGTGTCTAAAGAGCTAGCGAATGGTATAATGTACTCAACCAATTCCTGTAATGTTTGGACAGACTTAAAGGAAAGATTTGATAAGAAAAATCTAACTAGAGTTTATCAACTCCTTCGAGACATTTGTACCCCCAGTCAAGGAAATCTATCAGATTCAGAATATTACTCAAAACTGAAATGTGCATGGGATGAGTATTGGTCAATGGTACCATTGCCATGCGACTGTACCAAGCATAAGGAATATGCTGAACACATGGAGCAACAAAGACTAGTACAATTTCTGATGGGCCTAAATGAGACATATGCACAGGCAAGGAGTCAAGTTCTATTAACTGTTCTTGTTCGCACTCTCAATCAGGCATACAATATGATAATGCAGGATGAAAGTCAAAGAATGCAATCAAACATGATATCTCAGGTAGCACCAGCCTTGCAAGTTGCAACAGCTTGATCTAAATGATTCTACAGCATTAGCCTCTATTCAAAGTAACAGGTTCAGAAGAAATAATGGAAATAGTGCATTGCAATGTGACTATTGTCATATGAGGGGTCACAAGAAAGAAAATTGCTATAAGCTGATAGGATATCCATCTAACAACAAGTTTAACAAAAGAAGAACTTTTGACAAGGAAAATTTAGGAGGAAGCAGGGGACCTACAGCTAATAATGTGAGCTGCATTGATGAATCTGAAGGAACTAGTTCAATAGATAGCTTATCAGGAGGGCCCAGCAACATACCATTTTTCACTCCAGAACAGTATCACCAACTGCTGAAGCTAATTGACAAAGAACCTTCAATAACAGATGCAAAAGCAAACATGGCAGGTATAGTTGATATCCTTAATGCATGCTTATCTGTAGGTTCTGAAACTAATTCCTGGGTTATAGATACTGGAGCTTCGAATCATTTGGTTTATAGCTTGGACATCTTAACTGAATCTCATTCTGTTGCCTCTAACTCTAGTAAAGTACATTTGTCTAATGGTAACACTACTTCTGTAACTCACACAGGATCATTAACTCTTTCTAATGACCTAGAACTTTATAATGTCCTTTATGTTCCTAACTTCAAATACAACTTATTATCTGTCTCAAAGCTAACTAAAGAACTCAAGTGTTGTTCACTATTCTTTCCTGAATTCTGCATTTTTCAGGACCTCTAGAATGGCAGGGTGAGGGGGATTGGTAAGGAGAAGGATGGCCTTTACATACTTCAACCTGCCAAGATACCACCACCTGTCAGAGTGCCTGATGCACCTTCAGCTCCTGCTCTCAACTCCTTCATATCTTCAGCAACCCGGATCCTAATATTCCAATCCCAGAGTCATCTAATATCACATCAAATCCATGTTCACATCCTTCTATTTGGCACCAAAGACTTGGTCATGCACCTGTAGCAGTATTACAAAAAATTCCTTCATTGAAGACTCATTTGTTGAATAAAAACAGTTTAAACTGTATTGTTTGCCCTTTAGCAAGGCAAACTAGGTTTCCTTTTCCTACCAGTACAAAGAAAAGTGTATGCTCTTTTGATCTTGTACACATGGATGTTTGGGGTCCTTATAGACAATGTACTTACAATGGATACAAGTATTTCCTTACTATTGTAGATGATTACTCAAGAATGACTTGGATTTACTTGATGAAAATGAAGAGTGATGTCTTTCTTTTACTCAAATCTTTTCTTGCTCTTGTCAAAAATTAGTTTTCTACCACAATTAAGATCATAAGATCAGATAATGATCTTGAATTCTTTAATTCTCAATGTTCAACTCTTCTCTCATCACTTGGCATCTTACATCAAAGTTCTTGTGTACATACTCCATAGCAGAATGGAGTACCAGAAAGGAAACATAGGCATTTGCTTGAAATGGCTAGAGCCCTTAGGTTTCAAGCTCATGTTCCATTAAAATTCGGGGGGGGGGGGGGGGATGTGTTCTAACTGCAGCCTTTCTTATTAACAGACTGTCATCTTCAGTCCTATCTAGGAAATCTCCTTATGAGGTTTTTCATGGACATCCCCCCACACTTGACTTTGTTAGAGTCTTTAGATGTCTTTGTTATGCAACTACTTTACATAACACTGATAAATTCTCACACAAGGCCATACCTGCTATCTTCATGGGTTATTCAACCTCTCAAAAGGGATATAGGTTATACAACATTCTTACTGGGACTTTCTTTGTCAGTAGGGATGTTTCCTTCAGAGAAACAGTGTTTCCATTTAAATATCCTAAATCTACATTCCTACATTCTTTACCTCCAAGTTCCTCTCCTACATTTCCTGTCAGTACTCCACTTTTTCCTTTTGATGATTCTTTTCCAACTTCTATGGATCCCTCACCACCTGCAACTTTGGATTCTCCTGTCCCTCCACCTGCCTCTGAACATCCCTTATCTCCTTACTCTTCTGTTCCTATATCCTCTTCACTTCATGCTTCTCCTATTTCTTCTCCTACTTCTTCATCTCCTATCATGTTTGACCCTTCTACATTCTTACCTTCAACTCACCAGCACCAGGATTTGCCCCCTACTGCTGTAGCTCCCTTAAGGAAGTCTGGCAGACCATCTAAACCACCCTTATGGCTTACAGATTTTGTCCATCAAGTCAAACCCTCATCTTCTACTCCTTATTCCATCACTGATTCCATCAACTACTCTTCCTTATCACCTTCTTATCAAACCTGCTTGTCTTCTTATTCATCCATCATTGAACCAACTTCTTTTGACCAAGCTGTCACTGACAGTAATTGGGTTCAAGCTATGAAACTTGAGATTCAATCCCTTACAGACAATAATACATGGGAGTTAGTGAATTTGCCTGCAGGTAAGTCTCCCATAGGTTGTAAGTGGATTTACAAGGTCAAATACAAAGCTGATGGATCTATAGAGAGGCATAAAGCCAGGCTAGTGGCTAAGGGGTTTACTCAACAGGAAGGTCTGGACTATCATGAGACCTTTTCTCCTATGGTTAAAATGGTCACAGTCAGGAGTGTGGTTGCCTTGGCTGCTCAACATGCTTGGCCCTTGTTTCAGATGGATGTTTATAATACATTCCTCCAAGGTGATCTTTTAGAGGAGGTGTACATGTCCTTGCCTCAGGGCTTTGGTAGTCAGGGGGAGACTAGAGTGTGTAGACTACTCAAGTCCCTGTAAGGTCTGAAGCAGGCCAGCAGGCAATGGAACCTGAAGCTGACTTCAGCCCTTGTAGACTCTGGCTTTAGCCAAAGTAAATTGGACTATTCCTTATTTACCAAAAGGAGTGGCAGAGATATTGTAATCATATTAGTATATGTAGATGATGTCCTAATTACAGGAAGTGACAATGATCTAATCCAAGATGCCAAAAAGATTCTGAATGATAATTTTAAGATGAAAGATTTAGGAGAGCTTAAATTTTTCCTTGGTATTGAGTTTGCAAGATCACAGAAAGGCATTGTTATGAATCAAAGGAAATATGCCTTAGAGCTTATGTCAGAATGTGGCTTAGGGGGAGCAAGACCAATTACATTTCCACTTGATCAAAATGTGAAGCTAACTAGTGTGGAATATGACAAATTATTTGGGAGACAGGAGAATGATCATGAACTTGAAGACACAAGACTATACCAGAGGTTGATTGGCAGACTTCCATACCTGGCAATCACAAGGCCAGATATCTCTTTTGCAGTTCAGACTCTAAGTCAATTTATGAATGCACCAAAGCAGTCCCATTATGAAGCAGCTCTAAGAGTAGTAAGATATGTGAAAAACAGCCCAGGCAAAGGTCTATTAATGAGCAGCAGACAGATGAGCAGCAGACAAAGTGGCAAGATTATGGCATTTTGTGATGCTGATTGGGCATCATGCCCAGTTAACAGAAAGTCAATAACAGGTTACTGCATAAAGCTTGGAGATTCAATGATTTCCTGAAAATCTAAGAAGCAGAGCACAATTTCAAGGAGTTCAGCAGAAGCAGAATACAGGAGTATGGCCACAACTGTAGCAGAATTAGTATGGTTACAAGGATTACTTGAGGAGATAGAGGTGAAAGTTGATTTTCCCATGGAGTTATATTGTGACAATAAAGCAGCACTGCATATTGCATCTAATCCTTTGTATCATGAACGTACAAAGCACAAAGAAATTGACTGCCATTTTGTTAGAGAAAAATTGCAAACAGGAATGATAAAAACAGCTCATGTGCCCAGTAAGGAGCAGATAGCAGACATATTGACTAAGGCACTTGGGAAGCAGTTATACAGTAAAATGGTTAGCAAGTTGGGTATGATAAATATTTTTTATCACCCAACTTGAGGGGGAGTGTTGAAATTAGTATGTGAAGTGTGGAGTTGTACATAAGCAGTGATGTTTGTACATAGTTGATTACTGTTAGCTTAGTGTTGATAGTTAATTATACATGTATTAGAGTTAGTTAGAATAGAAGATATATAAATGTAAAAGGACACATGTTTGGTAATGAGAAATAACAGAAAACTTCTCCGGAACTTTCCACTCTCTCTCTCTCTACACTCTCTGTTCTCCATATCATAGCTCAAGTATCAGATCCTCTTCCCCTTTTAATACTATAACCAATATCACAAAAGATAAATGTAGCTCGATCATGGTATATGTTTTTCCTTTGTTCCATATATATTCAAGGGATCTTGGTTTTTATTTTTATGTCCAAAGTTAAAGTAGAATTAAGTGATGTTGGAGCAATTTACGACACAATTTGTACTAAAGTCTTGCTGATCCGCTAGGACTTGTAATCTATTGATTCTAACAACTGATTGCAGAGTTGATTATTCGGACCTTTCAATTCATACATGTACATCTTTTATTTGCTCATTCATCGAAACTTCTGTCAATTCGCCAGAATTTGCGGCCATGTTCTGATCCATAAGCTCCATGTTTTGGCGCGCGAGCTATTTTTGCTAAACTTTTGTAAACATGGCCAAAAGTTAAATTGTTGCACGGAATGATCTTATTTATGCAAATATCATGAAATTAGTAGTACTATCATGAGAAGTATGTTGTGATTGTTAGGATCCTTTCACCATTAATCAAAGGTCTGATTTCGAACTTTGAGAATGAAAAATTTTCTAATAAAGATCGTTTTACCTCCCTTAGTGGGCCCACCCAACATGAAGCCCAATTAGCTTCAAATACCAATATGGTTAAATCAAATTAGAAAAATAGGAAATCAATAATTCCAAAGCTCTCTTTTTTCTTTTTTTTTTTGAGAAATCAATTTGCACTAATTGGGAGTCTAAAGTTAATCCACATGTTTAGGGCTGTCAAATTTGGCCCAAGTCCCCACCCATTTATTGAATTCAAGCCATCTCGATCCAACCCATTTAAAGTTGGGTTGATTTTTAGCCCAAATTGATTCATGAATAATTTTGCTAAAATATCTTAGAAATAGTTCATTTTTATTTGATATGTTATATATGACTGTAACAAAAAAAAAGTCTTATTTAGTGATTATACAATTTATAAAAAAATAACACATATTAATTAAAGCTTGATAAGAGTTGGGCGGGTTAGGTTATGACTCAAATTTTAGCTTATCTTGACCCAATCCATCTCAGCCTAAGTAATTTTGACCAATTCATTTACTGACTCAACCCATTTGGCCCGTCCAAAATTGGCTCAATCCGTGTAAATCCGGCCCAACCTGCTCATTTGACACCCATACACATGTTCATCCAATGCATGTCTCACACTATCTATTTATTCGCAAAAACACCTGCATAGTAACCATATAAAACAAAATATATAAGAATTTGAAAAAGCAAATTAGAGGGAGAGAGAGAGTCACATGGGAAAATGGCAGAGATTTAGGTAGAACAGTGATTGAAGTGTGGAGCCTAGTTTTCTTGCATAGAGATTGGAATTTCATATGAAGAAAACTGATCACCAAATGTGGGAATGGTGTAGTGGACATGTTTGTGTGTTGTCGGATCTTTAAGATATCTTAGAAAGTGGCCATGCAAATGGAAGTTTACCTCCCATTTATTGTATTTGATGAGTCATGAAACAATAAAGGAAACCATATAGGTTTTCCTCAACTATATCTACAGCAAGATTGGTCTTTTATAAGATAATTGGACATACCATAGATTACCTATTTTGCTCCATATTTATTTTAGTTAGGTGAAAGAACCAGTTGTAGTTTGAAAAAGTTACTATTACTACAACAACAACTATGTTCCAATCTAACGAGCAGAACTTGATGAGCGAAATCTGCTGATTAAAAAAAAGAGCTTTTTGAATTTTGATGCTTAGTGTTCCCTGATAACCTAGAATTACTGGTGATAGGATTAATGTGGTATTTCGGAAACTAGTGTAGAGCGATTCTTCCGATCTTCTCGGTTGGAAGTTGGTTGAAATTGATGTGACATAAGTAAACGTCTACAAAACAGTTGTCGTAAAATTTCATTTTAAATTAAGTTGAAATCTGCTATATGAATCTTCATTCTTCTTCATGTCGTTTCATTTAAGCTCATCTTAGGCTTGAAAAAATTAGAGCAGAATTTATCATTCTATTGACCCGACAAGTATGTTGCTTTGACTTATCTCAGCCACTTCTTTGTGTAGCTCTTTTCTTCATAGGATTTTCAATGGTTCAAAGGATGATAAAACCTCATCCCTTCAAGTGCGAGTGAGTGCCAATTCAGCTTCTGATGTTGAACCCCAACTTTGTTCTATTCTCTTTGATGTTATGGCCAACGTGCCCTTCTTTTTGTAGTGTTCTTTTCCAAGAATTTGAAGATAGCCTCCCCCCCCACAAACCCCGAAAAACTCACGTGTTGCAATCCATCCCGAGCACTATATCCTCTTTAACAAATATGTCATGTTTAATAAATATTGAGCTTAATTTTTAAACTTCGAAAAAATATTTGTAATGGGAAGTACAGAATATTCATGTCGTATGACATGTCTTCAAAGTTTAAATGCAAGAAAATAAAATTCTATCCATTTCCAAAAAGGAGGAATTTTGAAGTATGATCGGTGTCAAACGACCTTTCAATTTTGTTTTTCTTAA
Organism: Nicotiana attenuata; assembly: GCF_001879085.1. Lineage (NCBI taxonomy): Eukaryota > Viridiplantae > Streptophyta > Magnoliopsida > Solanales > Solanaceae > Nicotiana > Nicotiana attenuata. The sequence goes on from NW_017673539.1 coordinate 101,462, forward strand.
TTTTTCTAAAATAAAAAATACACCATTAGAAACTAGAGAAAAAGGTCATCTATAAGTTACAATTTTTAGTAATAAAAAATATTCAAAAATATTATAAAATAAAAAAGACTCTCTAATTAAATAAATAATAATAATAATAATAATAATAATAATGGTGTCATATAAAATAAAAAAGTAGAAATAAATGTCACTTTGAGAATAAGCTAGGAAAATAGACATTCAAATTAGCTTGCTCTGAGAAATAATTGTATAGATGTATATTGGCCTATCTTACTCTTGAAAAGCCATTCCTAAATTACAAAGAATTACATTGAAGTGAAAGGGACCCGCACTTTTCAAGGGTTCACGAAATGTCGTTAGACTATCTACGTACTCTCGACTTACTTGCTCCAACAACAAGCCATTAGTCATGGCCAAACCCTAAAACATTAAAGGCGGATTGCCGGAATCAAAATATGAAGTTTATATATAGATTTTAAATTTTACGACATAACAATTACTAGGTTCGTAATTAAATATATATTACTAATTTTTTTAATACAAATATAAGGTCTAAACATAAGCTATTAAATTCGTCTGAATCTATATTTAGTGTTGTACCGCGGTCCTCTGAAAAATACTATCCAAATTCTAACACATGCATGCATATAAAAGAAAAGACTTGACAAGTACAATCTTTTTATTGCAGCATCTATCTTAAGGAAAAAAAAATAAGAAATAGGAAAAACAAAAGAAAGTTCACGAGAAATGGAAAGGGAAAAATAAAGAAATATAAACAGTCATTCATTAGTATATATATTATTACTGATAAATGCTTTCACCTTCAAAAGAATCTTTGAGTAGTTTCTTTAAGACCACTCCAGGTTGAAGTTTCAACTCATTTGAATTTGATAGTCACTAAACTTGATAAATAATTGACGTATTAATGGTTATAAAAGCAAAATAATTGATTATCTGATTCAGTTAGTGTTTCTCCATTTATATTGATTGATAACTAATAGTCATAGTAATATTGTTTCTTAGCTAATGACATTATATTGTCACAGCTACTTCCGTCTTGTCAAATTAACTTTCTACGTTTTGTACCTATTGTACTATGTGTTGTGGTTGTTGTACGTTAGTAGTTTCTGACATTGTCAATTCCTATCTTTTCTTGATTGCGTCTCAATAATATTCATCACTGGCATCCACATACATATCTTATGATACAAAATAAGTCAGTGTCATTAGTCTTATAATTGTACCTAACTAATTAAAACCACATGAGATGACTCTCCATTATTAGTCTCATACGTGAAACTGTCAAAAAGTGTCAGCACCTAATTCTGGTCATCGGCTATAAATTAAATGAACCCTATAGCAGAGGAAAGAAGATCAAATATCTAATGTACCAAATTCCCGAGATGACATTCATTCATTCATATGCCTAGCTGAGTTTAAGGAAATTAAAGACATGAGTGAAGAAAAACTATGCTTCAATATCATTGAAAACTCGAACAAAGAACAATTATTACATTAATGATCGATGCTTCTATTACTAGAAAAGTTCTAATTATAAGTCGAAAATCACACGTCTATAATTTGTATGTTTGTATTAGGGTAGGTTGTCTATGATACTTGCATTAGAACCGTAGAAACAGTCACTAATGCTTGCATTAGAATAGACGATCTACATCACATTCTTTGGGGTGCAGTCCTTTTCTGAATCCTGCATCCTTATGCATCGGTCTGCCTTTTTAATACGTTAAAAGATATAAAAATCGAGGACATTTCCACTTTCTCAACTTTGATTTGTAAATGTATTGGTCTAATCCGATCACGCTCAATTCTTTGTATTTTCATATTCCTTTAAATAAAATTCAAATGGTTTTTAAAAACATGAGTTGCAACTTACTTGCGGATTTATCAGCGAAACATATCAAAAAAATCGCAGGTGTATTTTGGTAAAAATTCGTAAACAAAAGGATTTTTCTTGGGAAATTATGTAGGAAGAAATCCGCAGGTAATTCCCCATGAAGATCCTCAAGTAAGTCCGTAGGAAATTTTGAGGTTAAAATTTATGGACGAAAGGGATTTTCTTGTGAATATTTATGAAAAATATTCCGCAGGAAAATTCCTTTAAAAATTCCAAGTAAAATCCGCAGGAGTATATTTTCGCAAGAAAATTCCCATGAAATATTTGCATGTAAAATCCCAGAAAAATTCCCAAGTAATAATTCGTAGGTAAATCACCATGTAAAATTTCCAAAGAAAAAACATAATTCATAACATTAATAATAATAACATATAATCCTTCATCACAAAGCAAAATATCCCAAATTCATAACATTAATATTAATAACATATAATCCTTCATCAAAAAGCAAAATATCCCACATGTAAAACTTAATAGTCTAATGAACATCTCAATCCTAATTATAATCGCTTTCATTCACGTTACCTGGGTTAGAACCACTTTCATTCACATTATCAGAGTCATTGTCACTTCCATCCTCAAATTCTTGATTGTCTTCTTGAGATGATAACTCATTTGAAGATGATGCATTGAAATTCACATACTTCTTCAATAAATCTAATTCCTTCCTCATCTTTTTGTTTTTGCGCCGCTCTTCTTGCAACTGAGCATATAAGTTAGCATTGGAAGCATGCACCTGAGATTTAATCATCTCATCAATTTCTCCTGGTAAAGTAGATGTTGAATGCTTAAGTGCTTTTACTGATCGACCCAAGGAGCCAAGGCCTGCAACCGTTCCTTTTTTCTTTCCACCAACAAATTGCACCCAAATATCCATTTCACTTAATTGGCCTGCTGAATTAGTGTCACCTACCTGATCAGTTGATGCACTTTGAGAAGCTGATAGTTCTTGTTTCTTTCTTTCAAAATTATTCTGCACCAAAGTAAGTTATTTGAGAAATTATATAATGCCAATAAAAGGAAATATTTTACAAACGTAAATAGATGATGTAGATAGAGAGTGGACAGTGGATACGCTGTGCTAAGCTAGCACTCTGTATAAAGCATTTCACAGATGAGTATTGTGCGTGAAATATATGGAACCAGGCAATTAAAGAAGAATATTAAGCAGCACTTTCTCCACGGTAAGGCACTGCTGTATTTTGTTCTATGTAAATAAAGTTCCTTTTTCAATTCTCATCATCCATAACTTAAAAAATTATGTCCATAACGATAGTACATGAAGTAAGCCTTAGGAAATATACTTAATCTAAGCAAGAAGGCCAAAAAGTTTGATAAGGAAGCATGAACAACCACCAGTACAATTGCAATTGCAAGTTTGCACTAGTAGGTCAGCAACAGATCTTTTCCTCTATGTTTTTCATAAAAGAAATATCAAGATTTAAGTGATTTTAAGTTCTATGCATTGACGATGGTAAAAATGTTTATGCTATCATGTCACTTAAAGGGTATTGAGACAACTCTATCTAATATAGTATTAATTGGTAAACTAGAATAGAAATATGTTAAATTACACTAATGGTATAAAAAAAACTCTTATCACATGTCAACAATTCATTAAAAGGAATCATTTTAAATTTCTAACGAGCAGCAGGCCAGCATCTAACGAGCAGCGGATTCAAGTTTACACAGAATTCAGAAATAACGTGTGCTCTTGTTGAGTTTAGTTGAGCAATTGTTTGATCTGAGCAAATATATCATATGTTGTCACTGAGGTAATGCTTCGAAAAAAAGTAAAAGAAGGAACACTTACATAAGCAGCTTCAGCTTTCTCATTTACCCAACATTTTTCATTTTTTGTGCGATGAGTCTGAAAATAAAATTCCGCAATTGAAGGTTCTTTTCCAGTAGCTTCTTTCTGGAAATAAAGGAAAATACAATATTATCAACACTGAATATGATGTTATTTTCTTGAAGAAATAAGATCTATATCTATATATATATATATATATTACCATTCTCTTCCAAATCACTCGATGAGGTATACAACCACCTGTATGAACTGAGGCGCCATCATTTGAATCACGATTCATTTTTTTCTAATATCTTGAAAAAATTGGGTCATTCTTGCCGCTGCTCTTTTCTCAAAATTGTTCCGTATAGCTACATTATAGTGAGGTAGCCATATGAATTTCTTCTGCATGTATCAAATTAAAATTGCATTAGCCATACAACATCATACCAACAATATTTGAATATGAACCAGATTATAAATTTCCTTACCTTGAATTCCTCAAACCACATATCGCGAATAGATTGTGGGAACTTCTTCCAAGAAGGTTTAGCTCGCTCAAATTTACTACGAATGCAAATAGCAATACCTTCAATAACTGCTTATGAGGATCAAACCTACATAAAGTATAGTAGTTATACCAACAAATAATTAAAGGAGTTATCTGATAGCAAACTCCACTAGTACAGTATTAAGTTTCCAGCATATGTTATCATTTGTTAGCTTTTCAAACTGGAATTCACATAGAATAGGATGAGGCATGGAAGTGTCATTTATATGAAGTGGACCAGTAGGAGATAGGCGGGGTCGTGGTAGTATTATAGGAGGAATAGATCCAGTGATGTGAGGCTGAGATCGATTGACTTCACGACTAGGTTGAGACAAGGAAGGCTCATTTACATGAAGTGGTCCATTATGAGACAAGAGGGGTCGTGACGGGATTAAGGGAGGCAACTGAACTGGTTGTCGCTCTATGGCAATTGACTTTCTTTTATTTGATTTTCCTCCTTTACCACTAGATTGTCCATCTCTTTTAGATCCTGCACCTGCCATCTGTAAGAAACAAATCAAAGAATATTTATATAATATATTAATGATCTAATATATGTACAATAAATGAATAAGCAGAATGATATGGATCTCAACAACGAAAGAATTATTATTATGCTAAGACCACATAAATAAATATATATATTTATAGATATCAAATGAGTTACCAAAAGCATAGAAGTACAAGAACCTATAGGAAAGCTGAATATTAAAACAGTAGCTTTAATAGAAACAAAAAAAAGCAGTAGTATCCACATGACAGATTTTAACTATTTTCAAAATCAAATACAGTATTGTAGGTAAACAATAAATAGTGGCAAATAAATAGTGGCACCTTATGACTCCCTCGGACAAGTACTTAGGTTGACTGCAAGCAAATTTAATAAACTCATCCATGCCACTTAAAAATTCATCTGTATACCCCGCTCGATGGGGAAGAAGTCTATTTTTCATCCATTTTCGATGCTCGGGAATTTTCAGTCTCTGAACCAAAAGACAAATATAGTTAAAAATATAGATAATAGCATTTAATCACTAGACATAAAGCAGTTAGTGTTGGAAATCTTGGCTGCCCAAAAAACAGGTCCAGTCTCATGAAATTTACATATACTGACATGCGTACATCACAACCTAGTTCTGGCAATCAACTTAATCTACTTTTACTCCCTGTTGTGCTTTTAAAAGATTGTATGGTTTGCACAGAAAATGCATCCTCTAGTCAGGCAACACCAGTTTTTTAGAGAAATATAAACACCACAAATATGTGTGTGCAAGATCAATGTGAGTATAATAAAAATAAAAAATAAAAAGAGCTAACCAGGTGGGCAAAAGATGAAGAGTAAAACGTAATCTTTGCTGCACTACTAAAAATTCTTAACTCCAAGGATAAACTTCACGTTTTACCAATGGAAAATATGAGCATCCTCAAACCAAAACTAATAGAAGAAAAGATAAAGTTCTAGGACTAAGTAAGCATTAGTGTTTTACTTCTATAGTTCTAATATTTAGTTTCTATGTGTTAGGTAACAAGATATGCAAAAATAATTGCTAATCAACAGCAGTCTTGCTTTTTCACGCAATAATTGGTTTTGAAGGCTATCAAAGATCGATTTGGTAATTGCTGCAGCAGAAATTGCCTCAAAATCTGGCTTCTAATTCAACTTTGTTGCTGGCCACTGAGAAGATAATGTGCCACTAGTATCTGAATCCTGCAAACTCGATGTACTTGATGATTTCCTAACTCAGAATTGATGATGCATAACTTTAGATTATGCATCTTTTGAAAACTAAAGTTTTCTAGATTGTATCCTAAAATTCTTAGTCTTTTCTTTCGTAAATTAGAAATATCAATCCCTAAATATATATAAAATAATCAAGGGTGATGAAAAAACCTAGAAATTCATACTCACTTAGCCAAAGAATGGGATGAACAAAACATAGACGAATGGCCAAAGCAGTAATTGAACATCAAAATGAAAAACAAAATTGACCAATATTTATGATTCCATAAATTAAAAGATAAAGAGATAGAGAAAAGGAGAGAGCCTTACAGGTTTAGAAAAATGGGGGTGACAGAGCTTAGCGAGTGGAAGAGGCGGACAGAGTAAAAGTACCGGCGAAAATTTGAGAGAGTACAATATCAGGCTCAAGGTTGCCGTCAGTCTCTAAGTCTTGACCTAGGTATGAAAGCCAAAAGTTTTGATTCTTTTCCTTTTGTTATGGCGCTTAAGTTTCCCGCTTATGCTCTCTCTTTTTTTCAGTTGTAAAGAAATATGTATATACTAAAGCTTTTATTATTTTGGAAGTAAATTATGAATAAATTTTTAAAAGTTGATTATAACCATAAACTTTCAAATATTACTTTTGTTGGCACCACATATATAAGTCCCCACATAAATCCCCAGATATATAAGTCCCCACATAAATTCCCATGAAAATATTCGCAGGCAAAACCCAAAAAATAAATCCCAGGTATTTCCCTAGGTACATAAATTCGTTGGTAATTCCCCAGGAACTATTCCCATGTAAAATCGCAAAAAGATAACCCCAGGTAATTCCCCAGGAAAACAAAATCCCCAAGTACATCCCCATGATATATTCCGCAGCAAACTCCGCATGACAGTTACCTGGGGAAGTATCTGCCGACTCACAAACGAAAAAAAAATATGTTTTTACCTGCGAATTTACCTACGGATAGAGGACTTGCCGATTATTTCCCCATGTAATTCCCCAGGTAATATGTTTGCGCCTAATGGCGCCAAAATTACCTGCGGATTTATCGGGGGGGGGGGGGGGGAAGTTAAAAATTCCCCAATGTATAATATCTTACAATTTAAGAATTTTATATTTCGGCAAGAAAATCCGCAAGTAAACCTGGGGATTTTATCCCCAGGTAATCCGCCTTTTTCTAGTAGTGGTCCGGCTGTACGTGCATGTATTCACATATATTCGTGCCATGTATTCATGAATACAACAACAAAAAGCGCCTAAAATCAGGGCAGTCCAGCTGTACGCACATGTATTCACGATGTTGTATTCATGAATACAGCAATAAAAAACACCTAAAGTCAGGGCAGTCCAGCTGTATGCGCATGTATTCACAAGTATTCGCGCCATGTATTTATGAATACTGTAGACAATAAATTTGAGTCGAGATAATAAAATCAAGACCGTAAAATATCGCAACAATCGTAGTATTTTATTTCAAATATTTGAGTGTTACAATCTCTATGATTCCTCCAATGGTAAATAAATTCAAAGGCCTTTGAGCTTGATCTTGAATATGTATTTGTTTCCACGAACGATGATCTTGTTCTTGAGCTTGAGCTTGAGTTTGGTTTCTTGAACTTGACCTTGATTTGTTCTTCATTCTTGAACTTGAACTTGATTTCTTCTTCGTTCTTGAGCTTGAACTTGATTTTCTTGAACTTGAACTTGAAGCTTGAAACTTGTGGAGGAATTTGCAGCGTTTGATCCACGAGCTCTTTCTTGCTTCTTGTTATCACTTCTGGTCCCTTTTTCGAGTTATGAAGACCCCTATTTATAGTTGTGGAAGGGAGGAGTTGTGATAAGAACAAACTCTTTCCGACCAATCAAATTGAGGTGTGACATGGCCGCATTTGATTGGCCAGAACATGTCACTTGCACACGTGGCACGATTTCATTGGCCTTTTAGTGTGACTTGGCATGCCTTGTCATTTTGACACGTGGCATGGTCCTATTGGCTCTTCCGCTTGACTTGGCGCGCCACGTTATTTTGACACGTGGCACCAAACTGGGCCTCTAGGAGGATGGCATCTTAGGTTTAACGAAGTGGGCTCATCCTTTAGCCCAATTAAATGGGCTAGCCCAATGGATTAAGACTTATTTATTTAATCCATATATATTGGACTTACATAATTAATTCAATTATATTAGCCAATATATTTATTTGGACCCATATATCTTGAATTTAAAATATAATCCAAATTATTTTATGAATTTAATTTTAATAAAATTCATATGCCTACAAATGCCCCCTACTTCAAGACTTGTCGAGCATAAATATGTTAGGTTTCGAAGACCAGACTTGAAGTATTACGAACTAATATATAATTTAAAGTTCACTGTAGATGTACTCATGCATTACTTCAAAAGAATTGAGATAATAAATTCTGCTTGAATGAGCTTTCAATACATATGGCCAAATATCCAAAACTTGGTTCGTTTCTAGAAAGGTTCACATGGACTTTGGCAGAATGTCAATAAAAGTCATGTTCTGACTTGTAGGCCAACATGGAAATCATAATCCATCTAGCCAAAGATATTGCATTCCTTATTTAAGGAAGTATATACTTATAAAGCTATATTCACGCACGGTGTCTTTTCTGCAAACATGGAAGGCCGAATCGTTTGCTAGCAGCAACCAATTAAATTGGAGATAGAGAGCCAAATCATATTCCAATTGAAATTATAACAGGAAAAGGATTTTACTCTGCCTAGGCAAAAGGAGCGCCGCTCAATAGACTTCAAATTCGTTTCGGGGATGGATTTCGAATATCCCACATCGAAACAAATCCTTGACTGGCGACCTCCGTCATCTATAAATACCATACACCTTTCATTCCATCTATAAATACTTTTGACGACTTAGAGGCACTGACGCGAAGGTAATTTTTTTCTTCTTTTCTTGTGCTTTTCTTCCTTTGTTATTCTTCTTTTCTTTTTTGTAGGTCAAGCGAGAAAGATATGTTCTTGTTTAACGAGATGATCCATGCATGAAGAAGACAATCTTGGGGTGTGAGGGGATGAGTACTCATTAACCGTTAACCGTCTAAGCCAAAGATTTATTTTATTAGGCAAAGAACATCACACCGTTTATGCCAAAGATTTATTATCTGAAGCGAAGACCATTACACCGTCTGAGCCAATGACTTCATCTTGTTTAACTTCATTTTATCTGAGGCATAGACCTTTACCCTGTCCGGGCTAGATTTATTTTGTCTGAAGCGAAGACCATTACACCGTCTAAGCTAATGACTTCATCTTGTTTGAAGATTTAACTTCATTTTATCTAAGGCATAGACCATTACACCGTCTGGGCCAAAGATTCATTTCGTCTGAAGCGAAGACCATTACACCGTCTAAGCTAATGACTTCATCTTGTTTGAAGATTTAACTTCATTTTATCTAAGGCATAGACCATTACACCGTCTAAGTCAAAGATTTCTTTTGTCTGAAGCAAAGACCATTACACCGTCTAAGCAAAAGAAAATAAAATCTTATTTAGTAATTATACAATTTATAAGAAAACAACAAATATTAATTAAAGCTTGGTAAGAGTTCGTGAGTAGGGCTATGATTCAAATTTTAGCCCATCTTGACTCAGCTCATCTCAGCCCAAGTAACTTTTGGACGGGTCAATGACCTGTCCATTTATTGACTTGGTCCATTTTGACCCGCCCAAAAAATTGGCTCAATCCGGCCATTTGACACCCCTAGCTGCACCCTAAGTGTTGTAATATAGATTGTCTAACGTAATGCAAGTATTAATGATGCTTCTACGACTCGAATCTATAACGTATAAATTACATGAAAACAATTTTATTGTTGCTCCAAGGCTCCCTTCCACTTGAGGTACATGTAAAGTGTAAGCTCTCCCACGGTTTTCAGGTTACTTGACAATAATAACAAAAACCAATAACTTGTTTGGAGAGAGACACTCCGACTGAAAGTGGCAACATTCATGCACTTAACTATTCATCAAACTTTTTTTTTTTTTTTTTGGCAAATCCACTTGGCAGGTGCCTAGGGCTAGTTTTATTAATAATAAAAGCAAGAAAAAGAACCACACAGGAAGAGTACAAATAAGGGGGACAATAGCACCAGTAGTGTTGCCTCTATGCCTTGGCTATATAATCACTCCTCTGCGCCTCACATTGCCCTTATGGCAGCCTCATGTAGAGGACTCATGGTGTAGCTGCCGGCAAAGTCTATAATCTCATAGCCATTTGGATATCTTTCCAAAGGCATAGGACTAGAGCAACACGAACTGGGCTAAACCTTACCTTACTAATCCTATTGAGGCAAATAAAAAGCCTCACCTACTAACATGCATGCAAAAAGAAAGAACTAGCTAGAACTAAATATTCTATGATCATCACAGAGTTTATAACACACTCTGTGATGATATTACATAGAACTATACTAATGTGATGGTAAAATAAAAATATGTAGAACTTTGGCTAATTTCTTAAGAGGAATTTTCAGAAACCACTATTGTTTAGTAGTTATTAACTTCCTATAGCTACTATATACATAATTACTTCCCATAATTACAATTCAGTTGTTACGGTAGTGTATTCGCTGTATTCGTGCTGCTGTATTCATGAATACAGTAGCAAAAATGCCTAAATATTAGGATAGTCCGGCTATACGCGCATGTATTCACATATATTCACGCCATGTATTCATGAATACAATAGCAAAAAGCGCCTAAAATCAGGGCAGTCCAGCTGTACGCACATGTATTCGCGATATTGTATTCATGAATACAGCAATAAAAAGCACCTAAAGTCAGGGCAGTTCAGCTGTATGCGCATGTATTCACATGTATTCGCGCCATGTATTTATGAATACAACAGCAAAAAGCGCCTAAAATGAAATCAGTGCAGCTCTACGTGCATGTATTCACATGTATTCGCGTTGCTGTATTCATGAATACAACAGTAAAAAGCACCTAAAATCAGGGCAGTCCAGCTGTATGCTCATGTATTCACATGTATTCGTGCCATATATTCATGAATACAGTAGCGGCAATCACCTTAAAAATAGGTATGTCCAGCTGTCTAAGAGAGGAAAACATAAATAATGTATCTCATGCCTTATTTCATGCCTCAATGGTAGTATATCCCATAAATACTTATTTTGCTATAAAATATAAAAGCTAGCTATAGAAAATAATATTTTAAAATAATTTTAATTTATAATAAATAAGGTATGTACCTTTGCTACAGGAGGTAAAATTTCCATTTCTTAATTGATGTTTCTCAATATCATAAATTGAGAAATTCTGCACTCATGAATCATGACTTGACTGTAAGAGATTTGTAGTTGCAGTCCATAAAGTAATTGAGAGGATAATGTGTCAAATTCTAAAGAATATGGTTGAAGTATTATTAAGATTTAATTTTGGAATATAATGTTTTCTTATAGTAGGGTTTCACAATCAAATGCCCTTTGAGACGAAACATTTTGTAATTATTAACTTTACGCAACTGATTTAAGTTAAGAGACGAGTAAACAAGTTGAACTAAACACACCCAAAAATAGTATTGCAATTCCAATTAGCATTTGATTTAAATGTCAATTCTATAGCAACTTTGGTCATATGTATCACGATCTTGTGAACTACTAGAAGATCGGATTATACTCTTAGGGGTCATTTGGTTTGGAGACAAATTATGTCGGGGTTAGTTATACCGGGATTAGTTATACTGGTAGTATTTTTTATTGACTGTTCGGTATGTTGTATTAATTCTGAGATTGTCAATTTTACTACTTTATCCTGGGATTACTATTCCATCATCTGGCAGGTATAAGTTATCGCGATACTATTTTAATCCTGGAATAACTTATCCCATGATTAGTAACTAAATAGTACTATATTTTCATCCCAAAATTATTTTTTTCTTATCCATCACAAAACGACCCCTTAGGGTTTGTTTGGTACGAGGTATAAGGGATAAGTAATCCCGGGATTAAATTTGAGATGAGCTTATCTCATGTTTGGTTGGAACAAAAAAAGTAGCATAACTAATCCCGGAATTAGTTACCCCGGGATTGTAGTATTTTTTTATCCCTATGGAAGAGTGGAATAACTAATCTCAGGATAACTAAACCCGAGAGATAATTAATCATAAGATAACTTTTTTCCCAACCAAACGATCCATTAGGGACTAAATGTATTCTATGTTTATAGCGCTTGCGTTTTTACTTGCACTATTTTCTCTGTTATACAAAACCTACAACTGCCAAACACTCAATTTTCTATTTGGAAGGTAACACAAACACTAGTGCGCTCATAGATGGACCTACATGAATTATTTTTAAAGAGTTGATTAATACGTTGTAAAGGTCGCTTTTAGCCTTCTAGTTTTATCAAAATTTCACATGTGACATTATACTTTTTTCTTTTTTGTGTCATATAAAACTCTACCACAAGATTTACATTTCTTGCATTCTATTTGGAAAATTGATCGTCTGGGAAGTTGCAAAGGGATTTCCGAACAACATTGCATACAGGACATTAGGATAATAAATAAAAAATCCATAGTAGCCTTAATCTTCTCAAGTATTGCAACCGTTGGGTCTGATTATTAACACCATCCATTCTTAACCTTGTCGAAACAAAGCTACACGGAAAGAATATTTTTATGTTTATGGTTTATCGAGTTTCGAAACGTACGTCAATAACAAGCACGAATAAATTAAAAGTAAGATTTTCCAAAGTAAGGATCAAAGGATGCAAAATGGATATTCATCAGATTTCTCAAATTTTTATATTCTCCATCAAACTAGCACATCCTCTTTCTTTTACGCCTGAGTTTACTTTAGCAAACATGTCACACCCTTTTTTTGAAAACCTCACTAACCCCCTAAATAAATAAAAAGATTTGTAAAGCTCAAAAAAAGGTTTTTAATTAAAAGTGACAAAGAATATTTGTTTCAAAAGATTTTAGAGTCGCCACCTGGCATTTGACTTCGGTGTGCCAGGCCATCGTTTTTTAGAAAATAATTTTTCCTTTTAAAATACTTTGGACTCAAAACTAAGTCGGCACCAGAGATTTTAGGTAAGGGGGTTCATTTGACTCGGGGAGAAGGTGTTAGGCATTCCCCGAGTCCCGTGAAAGTCACGATTGCTTACCCGATCTAGTTGGCTTTTTAAAATATTCAAGTTGAGGTAAAAATAAACACAGAAAAATAAACACACAAAAGGGCTCGAGGTCGTCCCCACTAATAAAAGAAAAATAAAAATAAAATAAAAATACCGCAAGTTCTACTTTCGGCATCCAAATACAGATACTATGGGGCATACCCCGGATAAATATATTACAAAGTCTACGGGGCATTCCCCGGAATATAAACTAAAAGGGGACGACCTCTCACCTAGGTCAAACAAAAATCCTAAAGATTGCCTACCCAAATGTGGTCGGCCTAAGCATGCTCCTAGCGGACAATGTAATAAAAGTAAAACAAACAAAACTAAAAGAAATAAAATTAATTTCAAGCTTATTTCTTTTTAACTTCTCATTTCATGCATTTGACCAAGCCCAATCCTAAAGCATGAGAAATATTAGTTACTAATGGGCTTTGGTTATTCCCCGCTCCCACGGACCCACCGTCATTCAAGCAAATGCTAACCAAATAGAATCATGCAATCCATACGAACATGAAAATAGACATCCAAAGGGTATATATACGAGATAGAAGAAGAAAACAAATAACAGTAAAAGAACTAAGTGTTGGATCCGAATATGATAAGAGCCGTTACTATCCCTTTGATAATCCAATAATCTCACAATCTACTCTTATTGAACTCCTAATTGTCAACAAAATCGAACTAGTAAGATAAAACTCGTTCGCCTTCACTGCCCTCACCAAATTCAAATAAGCATATGTTTACCCACTTTAAGGTTCTGGATTACATTCCAAGAATGCACTCAACTTTTGGGATAGATCGCGGCTTTCCACAACAGCAAAATGGTCACATAATAAGCACCCAGCACATATTAGACTAAGCATTCTATTCCAAACAATTCACATGCTCCAAATGACATTCATTTAAGCCAACAAACCAAACCAAGCAAACTGTTAACAAAGGCATGGATTATAGTTTCAGTGACTAGATCCTTTACCTTCCATGGATGAACATAAGACATCCCCTTTTAATTTTCAAAAATGACTGAATCTTGTTCACAGTTTCAGAATTTTATGACCAACCCAATTGCGCAGAAGACACTTTTATGAAGAAACTAATTCTAACAAGATAATGAGGAAAGTTATTAGCCAACATAACCTTTTAACGTTAACTGCCCTTTTGAGAATTAGTAGTTACAGCTTGGTATTCCAACAGAATTCAAAGGAAAAGTCCTGATTGAGTCAAGGCAACTAACATATCTATCATCAACCAGAATTAATCATCGAAGCGATTTGACACTAACGGAGGTAATTGAACGAGCTTAAGCAGATATTTTTGGTCAAATCTCCATTTAACAAACAGAAACATTCATGAAAGTCACCAACAAACGCGTGATCGATTCACACCTACACTAACAACCAAAGAAACAATAAATGGATAAATTAATGACGCAATTAGCAGTAGCACGACAGTCAAATTTCAGCCATATTATCTCAAGGAATCTCCAGGAAACCTAGACATTCAACTTGTACTTGAACTCCAAGTATTTCCAATTTATATCAATTATTTGCACATAATCGCTATAAAACAAATAAAAGACACCAAACATCCTTATAATGAGAGCAAATTCAAACAAAAATCGACGACAAACTCGAATTCAGTCTTCATGCTCGAAATCGTTAAGTTCAACACTAGACAACCAACTCGTATCGAAATAAAACAGAATGGAACAAGATTGACCCTCGAATATATAGAAATTCGAATACGACTTCAAACATTCAAATCAAACCAATACCAACTCAGTTCCATCCAACGAGCTCTTAACTATTTTTTTAAAAGAAAACTAACCTAACCCCAGCTCTTATCACACTTTGATCAACACCAAAGCAGTAAATAAAATGAGAAGGACAGAGGAATACCTGAAATGAAATTTTCCAATATATTTCTATCCAATAAGCGATACAAGTGGAAGATCGAATGAAGAATTCAACTGGAAACGGATGGAACAACGGCAAACGATTCTGGATCCGCGAGCTCGAACTCGAATGACACTTCGACTCAACTTCAAACTCTAGAAATCTCCATCTTTGAAAATCACCATTAAAATTGGAATAGAAGAAGCAGAAATGTATTCTTTTTTTTTTAATTTTTTTTTGTTCGAAATCTCTCCATAAACTTCCTCAAGAAAGAACAAGAGATTTTTTTTTTAATTTTGTTTTGATTTTTCTGTCTTGCCTCTATATCCTCTGATTTCTCTCTTTTATAGTTCGAAATCGAACAAATGGAGGGTCTAGATTGACAGTGATTCAATCTACGGCCTCCATTTATTCGATTCCAACTTAGAGAGCAAGAAAATGCGATAATAATGATGAGATTCGTTGGGGATTTCGCTACGTGGAAGACGGAACGAAAGGAAGGGGGACCATAGGGGACTAGTGATGATGTGGAAGGTAAGAGAAATGACTTTTGCTGCAGGTTTTGGGGTGGTCGACAACGGGTAGAAGCGTGAATGGGTGGGGGCGTCGTTTGGGTTAGACAGAGATAGGGTTAGGGTTTTTTTAATATTAGGTTTATATATTATGGTGGGGAGGAATTGTGGTCGTTGGATCAAGTAGGAATAAATGGCTGAGATTGAGTGAGGGAGATTCGGTGGGGAGATCCGGTTTGGACGGGTCACAGGCTGGGTAGGGGAAAGGGAATGGGCTGCCCCAATTTTGGGCTTCCTCTTGCCCGAAATTGGGCCAAAATTCTCTTGAATTAGCTCAAAATTGGGCTTCTTAAAATCTTGGATTTCATTAGCTAAAAGCCTAAGTGTTCCTCATTTAAAATATTTATAAAAATGTAAGACAACTAATAAATTAAAATAGACTATTAAAATAGAATTAACTATTTAAAGTGAAACTAGTTTTGACATTTTCAAAAGATTATACTAAAATAAGAATAAAGAAAAATATGTTAAAGTCATGGTAAAATTAAAATAATATCACTATAAAAATAAAAATATTAATAACCTAAACTAAATAGAAATAAGATAAAACATGAAACTATTCTTGTATTTTTTAATTTTTGTGCCTTAAAAATAGAATTAAAATTAATAATAAAGTGAAATCCTATAGAAATAAACTCAAATAAATATCCTAAAAATACTAGGACTATTCTAAAGTGCGGGTCAAAAATTACGTGCTTACAGCTGCCCCTCTTTGCTTGGAAACACGAAGTGTTTTTGAGCAAAGAACAATAAGCAACGTAATTGATTTATGACCCGACGCTTATTCAAAACGAAACAAAGAGGGATAAGAGATTGTGACCGAGCCCTGGTATCTGAGATGCCTACATATCCTTGGCTATAAAGGAATCAGGCTACGTGTAGTTCAGAAGTAAAAAGAGTGGAGGAGGATACCGAGGTGGAGTGTCGAGTGAAGTGCCGTCGAGGTTCCGGTCCGCGGTTCCTATCGTTACATCAAAATAAAACCAAATGAAAAATAAAAATTACAAGAAAAACTACAAAATCCTATCTACTCTTCTGCCTTGAATCTTCTACAGTCTTGTTGTGCATCTCGAACTGTTGGCTCGCATTCTTGAGGCGAGCCTCTGCTACTTCTAACTTGAATTGACCCTATTCTTCAGACGGGCTCTTGATGTTGTTTTGAACTTAACTCTGAAATGAATTTCCTCGTTCTCTAGGTGGGCGCCTGCCACTGACTTAAAACTTGAAATGAATTTCCTCGTTCTCCAGGTGGGCGCCTGCGACTTGCTTGAAACTTGAAATGAACTCCATCATTCTCCAGGTGGGTGCCTGCGACTGACTTGAAACTTGAAATGAAATTCCCTCATTCTCCAGGTGGGTGCCTGCCACTAACTTGAAACTTGAAATGAATTCCCTCATTCTCCAGGTGGGCGCCTGCAACTTGCTTGAAACTTGAAATGAATTCCCTCATTCTCCAGGTGGGCGCCTGCGACTGACTTGAAACTTGAAATGAAATTCCCTCATTCTCCAGGTGGGCGCCTGCCACTAACTTAAAACTTGAAATGGATTCCCTCGTTCTCCAGGTGGGTGCCTGCCACTAACTTAAAACTTGAAATGGATTCCTCATTCTCTAGGTGGCCGCCTGCAATTACAACAAAACAGACAAAACAAAGAAACTTTTTTGCCCCAGTTTGTACCGGGAACATTTGTGAGTGCTAGTTGAACCCCATTATCCAAGAGGGTCCTGAGAACTTAAATGAAATCCCATTATCCAGGAGGGTCCTGAGGACTTGAAACTAAATCCCATTATCCAGGAGGGTCCTGGGGACTTAAAACCTAAATCCCATTATCCAGGAGGGTCCTGAGAACTTAAAACTAAATCCCATTATCCAGGAGGGTCATGAGAACTTGAAAACTAATCCCATTATCCAGGAGGGTCCTGAAAACTTAAAACTAAATCCCATTATCCAGGAGGGTCCTGAGAACTTAAATCAAATCTCATTATCCAGGAGGATCCTGAAAAATCGAAAATGAACTTACCTGAGCCATGCTCTCTTCTGGATGATCTCTACAGAAAGAACAAAATTCCTTGCCCCTGAACCATGCTTTCTCCATGGAGGGTCCCTGCAGATTAACAAATTTTCTTGCCCCTGTTTCAGACAAATAAAATCTTGTTAGTTTGAAAACGTGGTGGTTAGTTTGTGGCATCATTGCTGAGTGTCTGCTTCTGCCACTGCCATGCTTCATTCTGATTAGCTGCTTCGGGCCAGCAAGGAGTTGTTTGACCCTTTGATTGGAACTGGACCACGAAACCTCTGAACGACCTGAATCTCTTACACTCACTTGTTGCATTGTGTTTTCATTCGGAAAGTTGCTGAATCTTTATATTTTCTCAAAATTCAAGAATCACCTTACCGCCTGAACTTCAATTGTCACCATACTGCTCATTCTGAATCATGTCACTTGTGATGTGCTTGGCCGAATTCCGCTTTACACATTTTAAAAGCTGGTAATAGGCTTTGGAATCCTTCCCTGCTTGTTCAACAAGGGCTAACTCAAAAGAGACTCATAAAGATAGACTCAAAGAGCACAGTGAAGTGATTTTTGCGAAAGGAACAAAGGAAAATTTTGAACAAAGATGACTATGTGAAGAAGAATGGGAAAAAAGACTTATCTGAGTGAGGCGGCTAGCTCCAATGATCATGACATACATTTCGGTTTGATCAGCCTAATCCGTCCAACCAATCATATTTTCAGTTCACGTCATGTCTTCCTACTTCAAAATCGGGCTTTCAATGATCCAATTTCTCTGTAAAGTCACGAGCCTCATTCGACTTGTAGTGCCCCAAAGGGTTTTCACCAACAAACCTCTCTCATTTGTTTATCTCTCAACTCACCACCGCCTTACGGTGCCCATAAGGATTTTCACCAATAAGACTCTCTCATTTTAAATTTTCTCTCAGCTCACCATCGCCTTACGGTGCCCGTGAGCATTTTCACCAATAAGACTCTCTCCTTTTATTCATTTTTCCCTTGTGCCCATGAACAAAGTGTTACCCATGATGTAAATCATACCTCTATCTCGCTTGACTTGGCACCCTCCAAGATTGATCATAAGGTCTTTCTTTGGACCGTAATGTAGGCTTTTGGACAAGGCTAGAAAGAAAGGGTGGTATGAAGGCTCAAAATAATTTAAGACGAAAAAGGTTCAAAAGTACAACTTTTGGAATCAGATCTTTTGCAAAACCAAAACTTCTTCCCCAGTTTATGTGGGTTTGGGGAATTTTGGATTTTTATTTTGAGGGGACCGAACCATGTAAGGATGCCTACGTATCCTTAAAAGGAATCAGGTCGAACGTAGTTCAAACAAAAGTTGTTTGTTTTTGTTGCTTTTCCTCTTTTGTTTTCTTTTGTCTTTTTTTTTCCTTCTTTTTTTCTTTTTCCTTTTTCCTTTTTCTTTCTTTCTTTTCTCTCTTTTTTTTTCTTTCTTTTCTCTGTTTTTCCATTTTCTAGTTCTTTTCTTCTTTTTCTTCTTTTTTTTCCTCTTATTTTCCAATTCTACTCCTGATTACAAAAGAGGGGTATGAAAGAAAATAAATAAGGCTCAAAAGGGGTAACAAAGGATAAAAATATTTGGGTAGCAGAGCAAAATGCCTTCGTCATTCCAACTTTAAACATGCCAAGTACAAAATGCAATTGAAGGTAAGCAAAGAAATCATACATAGTACCTCTTAACTGCATCAGAATTGATAGTCATATCTACACATTTGCCTTCTATGTCTGTTAAATACAAAGCGCCATTGGGCAACACTCTTGTCACAATGAACGGCCCCTGCCAGTTTGGGGCGAACTTGCCTTTAGCTTCAGCCTGATGGGGAAGGATGCGTTTCAATACCAGCTGGCCCACTTCGAATTTCCGAGGATGCACCTTTTTGTTGTATGCTCTTGCCATTCTCTTCTGATACAATTGACCATGACATACCGCAGCCAATCTTTTCTCATCAATCAAACTCAACTGCTCTAGCCGGGTTTTGACCCACTCATCATCATTGATTTCAGCTTCTGCAACGACCCGAAGGGATGGAATCTCAACTTCCGCGGGATAACTGCCTCAGTTCCATATACCAGCAAATAAGGAGTTGCACCTACTGAAGTGCGAACAGTAGTGTGATAACCCAGTAAGGCAAAAGACAAATTTTCATGCCATTGCCTAGAACCTTGCACCATCTTACGAAGTATCTTCTTTATGTTCTTGTTAGTAGCCTCTACAGCTCCATTCGCCTTGGGACGGTACGGAGTGGAATTTCGATGCATAATCTTGAACTGTTGGCATACTTCTTTCATCAAATGACTGTTGAGGTTGGTAGCATTGTCTGTGATGATTACCTTGGGAATTCCGAACCTACAAATGATATTTGAATGAACAAATCCACACTGCCTTCTTGGTCACGGACTTGAAAGTTATAGCTTCGACCCGCTTGGTAAAGTAATCAATGGTCACCAGAATAAACCTATGCCCGTTCGATGCTGCCGGTTCAATTGGTCCAATTACATCCATACCCCAAGCAACAAAGGGCCAAGGTGCAGACATTGTATGCAACTCAGATGGGGGAGAATGAATCAAATCACCATGTACCTGGCATTGATGACATTTGTGAACAAAAATGATACAATCCCGTTGCGTGGTGAGCCAATAATAACCTGCTCGAAGTATCTTCTTTGCCAAAACATACCCATTCATATGCGGCCCACAAACTCCAGAATGCACTTCAGCCATGATAGTCGAAGCTTTTTTAGCATCTATGCACCTCAGTAGTCCTAGATCTGGAGTCCTCTTGTACAAGATTCCCCCACTCAAGAAAAATCCACTAGCCAAACGTCGAATGGTTCTCTTTTGATCACCTGTGGCATGTACTGGATATACCACCACTTGGTGTATTCCTTGATATCATGGAACCAAGGTTCACCATCAATTTCCTCCTCAACCACATTACAGCATGTTGATCACGAACTTAGATATGCACGGGGTCGACATAAGCCTTGTCCGGATGATGTAACATTGACGCCAGAGTAGCCAAAGCATCGGCAATCTCATTATGAATCCTGGGAATATGTCTGAATTCTACCGACCTGAATCGTTGACAAAGATCATGCAGACACTGTTGGTACGGTATGAGCTTCAAGTCCCGAGTCTCCCATTTTCCTTGAATCTGGTGAACCAACAAATCTGAATCTCCCAGAACCAGTATTTCCTGGACTCTCATGTCTACAGCTAACCTCAAACCCAGAATGCATGCTTCGTACTCAGCCATGTTATTGGTGCAATAAAATCGAAGCTGGGCTGTTACAGGGTAGTGTTGCCCTGTTTCAGAAATGAGTACAGCCCATATTCCGACACCTTTCATGTTAGCAGCTCCATCAAAGAAGAGTTTCCAACCTGGCTTTTCATCATGGTCCACCTCGTCAACATGCATCACTTCTTCATCAGGAAAATAAGTCTTCATTGGGTCGTATTCTTCATCAACCGGATTCTCGGCCAAGTGGTCAGCCAAGGCTTGGGCTTTCATCGCGGTCCGAGTCACATAGATGATATCAAACTCTGTGAGTAGAATCTGCCACTTTTCAAGTCTTCCTGTGGGCATAGGCTTCTGAAAATATACTTTAGAGGATCCATACGAGAAATGAGGTAAGTAGTGTAGGACGAAAGATAATGCTTCAACTTTTGTGCCACCCAAGTCAGGGCGCAACATGTCCTCTCAAGAAGAGTGTACTTAACCTCATAGGGAGTGAACTTCTTACTGAGATAATAGATTGCTTGCTCCTTCTTTCCCGTGATGTCATGTTGACCCAATACACAGCCAAAAGAATAATCCAGGATTGTCAAATAGAGAATTAAAGGTCTCCCAGGCTCTGGTGGGACCAGCACAGGTGGGTTCGACAGGTACCTCTTAATCTTATCAAACGCTTCTTGACACTCGTCAGTCCACTTGACTACAACATTCTTCTTCAGCAACTTAAAGATGGGCTCACAGATTGTCGTGAGCTGAGCAATAAACCTGCTGATGTAATTTAACCTTCCGAGCAAACTCATCACCTCAGTTCTATTCTTTGGCGATGGTAACTCTTGGATGGCTTTGATCTTTGACGGATCCAACTCAATACCGCGTCTACTAACCACGAATCCCAGCAGTTTCCCGGAGGGGACACCAAATGCACATTTTGCTCGGTTGAGCTTGAGGTTGTACCTGCGGAGCCTTTGGAAGGACTTCCTTAAATCCTTGACATGGTCAGACTGCTTCTTTGACTTTATGATCACATCATCTACATAAACCTCAAACTCCTTGTGTATCATGTCATGAAATATGGTAGTCATTGCCCTCATGTAAGTTGCCCCAGTATTCTTCAAACCAAATGGTATTACCCGGTAGCAATATGTTCCCCACAGCGTGATGAACGCTGTCTTTTCTGCCTCTTCCTCATCCATCAAGATCTGGTGATATCCCGCGTAGCAATCCACAAAAGACCCAATCTCATGCTTGGCACAATTGTCGATCAGAATGTGGATGTTGGCCAATGGAAAATCATCCTTTGGGCTTGCCTTGTTAAGATCACGGTAATCAACACATACCCTGGTCTTACCATCCTTCTTTGGTACTGGCACAACATTAGCTAACCAAGTGGGATATCGAGTGACCCGAATGACCTTTGCATCAAGCTGCTTTGTGATTTCTTCTTTGATCTTCACACTCATGTCAGTCTTGAACTTTCTTAACTTTTGCTTGACAAGAGGGAATGCCAGATCAATTGGCAATTTGTGAACTACCAAATCAGTGCTCAAGCCCGGCATATCGTCATACGACCATGCAAAGACATCTTTATACTCAAACAATGTTTTGATTATTTCTTCCTTTACTTGTGGTTCCAGATGCACACTTATCTTGGTTTCCCTAACATTATCCTGGTCCCCTAAATTGATTGCTTCAGTTTCATTCAAATTAGGCTTTGGTTTTTCTTCAAAGTGTTTTAGCTCTTTACTGATTTCCTCGAATTCTGCTTCTTCATCATATTATGTTTCATCATTATACTCTACTTCTTGGATTATTATTTCAGAATTAGATTTGCTTTTAAGACTTGGCTGAAAATTCCTCATGCATGTCATGTCATTGCAACCAGCATAAAAAGAACTGTACAAAAGAAAAACAAAATGAAACACTACTAGGAATAACTGAAAACGGGAAATTGCATTTCATTGAAAATAAAAGGATAGAAGGGTTTGAACATCAAAACAAGCAAAAATAAAAGGCCGAATACATACGGAGACACTTAAAGTTGGCACGATTTTTCATTTAGATATCTAAACTCAAGGGTGTTCCTATTGAACACTTATACTACCCGAAACTTATTCCAATTAAGCACTTCTTGCTGAATTGGCACATAAAGTGATTTTCACCCAATATAGGCGCGTGAAGACCTCAAAAAAATAGATTTTTTATTTTTTTTCCTTTTTTATTTCCTTCTTCTTCTCCCTCAAAAACAAAACAGATCTGAGGCAGTCCCCATCTCTTTACTGCCGGAATCCGGCGAGAGAAACCGGCGACCTCATCCTCTCCAAAAAACCAACGATCCCCCTCTTCTTCTCCATTCTCACAGTCATTTTCTTCTTCAAAGCCAAAATTCTTGTAGGAGAAAATAGAGTTTCACCGGAAAATTTTTGGATGAGCTGTAATCTTTTTCTTTTTCATGTGTTAAGAGACCCAAATCTGCCTTCGTCGTCTTCGCCAAAAAATATTTGAGATCAACCCAACAAATGCACAAGTTTTTTAGGATTCAAGTAGTGAAATGGGATTTGGGGGGGGGGGGGGTGGACTTTCTGGGTGTTATTGATTCCTCATCCTAATCCTGACAAGAAGATTCAAAGCACAAGTTTGGTGATTGATTTTGTGTTCTTTATAAGTGTGATTAATAGAGTACTCTTTTGGTAACTTATTAGTTCAAATTTCAAAAGGAAAATTGTGATTTTCATATGGTGATGGTTGGTACTGTAATTTTTATGGTGGTTGAAGAGGGAAGCAGGTATGGCAGGAAGAGGTGGCGGGCCAAGGTGGTTGTAGAAGTGATGTGGAAGATATGAGTAGGGAAAGGTGAAGGGTTTAGTCTGGAGCTAACATGAATTTTTATTGACGTGGCTTTCTCTCATTAATTACATTGCCATGTCAGCCACGTGAGTTTCACACGCTTATTATTTCCTGGGACTCAGTTTTTTGCGTTCAATTGGTACACTTCACAAATAGTTTGAGTTTCCAATAGGTAATAGGGTCAGTTAAAGTGTCTAAATGAAAATTTGTACCAACTTTAGGGGTTTGCATATGTATTTGGCCAAAATAAAAATCTGGATTACAACCCTGGAATAACCCAGATAACAGAAAGGAAAACAAAGCAAACTACCAAAACTCCTTCCTGGTGGGGGGAGGAGTAGCTTTCCAATTGCTAAGCTTCACATTTGGCCCAACGAGCTGCACATCTGCTTTACTAGAACCTTCACCAACTTCTACCATATCAACCTCATCGAACAGACTCTGGAACTTCTTGATCAGCTCTTCATCAACATCGACCACAGGTTTTGGCACTGATGATATTGGAGGTTTTTTTGCCCCTGGCCTGACAAAAGACTTAGAGATGTGTGGGACAGGCTTAGGGAGTGACCATGCCTTCTATTTCAGATTTTTAACCCTTTTCACGTCCTTCTCTGTGGGCATGAATCCCAAACCAAATGTACCAAGATTTCTACTGGGGCGCACTGGATGCACAATACCCTGCAGAGATGAGCCCAAACCCTTACCCGAGACAAAACCATTCTTCAACATTTCATTTGCTACCATGACAGACGCGGAGGATAACTTAGGACCTGGAATGCATTTTCCTTCAGGAATCTTCTCAACAGACACTGTTTCGAAAGTTTGATAGACCCAAGGTCCCTTATCATCTTCAGCCTCAATAAACGGAACAATTGTGTCATTACAAGCTGATAAATCCTCATCACCGTGCACAACTATTTCCTGCATGTCCCATTCGAACTTCACCATTTGATGCAGAGATAATGGCACTGCCTTAGCAGCATGTATCTAGGGCCTACCAACAACAGATTGTAGAGACAACTACATCTAACACTTGGAATTCCATGGTGAACTCAACTGGCCATATCGACAATTCGAGCATTATATCTCCAACAGAATCTTTACCTCCCCCATCAAAGCCTCGAACACATACACGATTCATGTAGATTCTTTCAGTGCCGGTTTTCAACTTTTGCAGAGTAGATAGAGGGCAAATATTTGCACTAGAGCCGTTGTCAACCAGAACCCTTGAAACGATAGAATCTTTGCACTTCATCGTGAGATAAAGGCCTCGGTTATCTCTCCTCT
>NW_017673539.1:128362-130422 GCF_001879085.1 Nicotiana attenuata
GCTGAAGTACGCCATCAGTAATTCGTCTTTTCCCCCAGCGCCTCTCATTTTACTGCAATAACCTCTCAGATGAGCTACAGGATCCCCATGTTCGTCATACAAGTCAAACTTGGGCATCTTGAACCCGGCAGGCAATTGGACATCAGGGAACAAACACAAATCCTTATAAGCCACACTCACTTGGCTTCCTAACCCTTGCATATTTCTCAATGATTGCTCCAGACTCTTTACTTTCCTAAACATCCCATGTGATTTTCTAAATTCATTCCTATGATCTTAAGGAACTTTGTGCTTGAATGAGCCCTCGTGTAAATCAACTCCTTATCTAGGTATGGCAGGCGAGTCAACCCGGCTATCTCAGCTAAGGTGGGTGTCATCTCTAGATCCCCAAACTTAAATACCATCCCCTGTGGGTCCCAAAATATCAACATTGCTTCTACAAGGTCGGGACGGGGGGGGGGGGGGGGTGTGTAATGTCCATCAATGAAATAAGAGTCCCTGATTTACCCATCAGATCATGTTGCTCAAGTAATATGAACATGTTCCACCATTTTACTAGCCTTCTAGGGATTTTGACCATCATTGACACTCTAGCCTTGGTAAGTGGATTCATACCTGTTGAAAGGAATAAGGCTAAATAAAGTTAGTGACTCAAGACACTAAGTGATGTTGACATCTCCTATTAGACACACGCAAGACATGACTGAGGCTGCTATTGCAAAATGGCCTATGTGGCCGAAGGTGACTAAAAGCGTAGACTCAATTAGGACGACCTCTAAGGAATGGAAACCTCACGAGAGCCTATGTAGCCCCCCAACCTTTTAGGAATCAAGTCTCCAAAGTTATATTGCAATAATGACCTCACTTTGTAGAAACGACCGATATGGCCAGGAGTGGCTAGACACGCAAATTCAGCAGGGATGGACCTTGAAGCAATATGACACCTAGTTGTGGACTCAAGATTCTAAGACATGGGTCACTGAGATACTTTTGCAAAAATAGCCCCATTTTGCAAGAACAGCCGATGTGGCCCGAAAGTGGCTAAACGCGCAAATTCAACCAAGACGGACCTTAAAGTTAGGAGGCAACTGATTATGGATTCAAGACTTCCCGGACACGGTTCAACGAACCACTTTTGCAAAAACAGCCCTATTTTGCAAAACGGCCGAAGTGGCCAAAAGTGGCTAGACACGCAAGATGTGGCTACGACCCCCGAAGCCAAGAACCTAAGACTCACTAAGAAGACCGGACCCTATGTGGGTTGCCTACGTATCCTGCCCCGAAAGACGAGAATCAGGTATGGGTAGTTCGGGAAGATTGGACATGGGAGAAAGCTTTAAAAAAAATGCAACTAATTCGGAAAAACTATATTTTTTTTTGTCTTTTTGAGAAATGATGGAAAATGTAAAATCTTTTGGAATCTTTTTTTTTCTCTTGTTTTTGATTTTTGGAAAACTATGAAAGAAAAATATGAGTGGGCCCTACTTGCTTCACTTTATATTTCACCCTCAAATATTATTGGTCCGCCAAATGACCCCTTTATCCTTAAAGAGATGCAGCATGTAGCACATAGGAATGACTAAATGTCTTTTTGGACCATGAGCCCATTTTAACATAATTTGGATAGGCCTCCTACAACGGGACACGGGGCCTGTGACCGAGCCCTGCTAGGTTTAAATGATATGATGCAAATACGCATGACCTAAAGGCTGACCTACGTTTGGGGTTCACTAGACAAGGCAATTTGGGGCGGCACGTGGTTGATGGCGTCTGCTCTAGCTGTCCGCCCACTCCACGCTCCCACGCCACCCCCTAAAGACACGGGTGACTCACGAAAAGGCCGTGTACGCTCAAACGTACTCCGGAAGACTTGTTGGAGAAAGAAGACCCATGGTTATGCAAATGATGATAGTTTATAAAGTAGTAACACATAAGGGAAAGCAATAAACAAACAACCAACAAAACAGGGAAATAAGACAAACAAACCAAATAAACAAAGCAAATAGAGAAAACAAACACCCCGACCGAACATCCTAAAAGTTAACAAGATCAAGTACCAG
>NW_017673540.1:0-33509 GCF_001879085.1 Nicotiana attenuata
ATCAGGACGAAAAACACAAATATGCATAAATACAACTACGTTAAACAAACGGCGCGAATCAATAATGGAAAATACAAAGGAACCAAAAATTTAAATACATGCAAACCTGACAGCATTAGACCGATCAACCCGGAATTGAAACCTTTGAGCTATAGCATAATTCTCCATCACCTCTTTCAATGTAGCCTTATCCTTATAAACTTGTCCAGCCATAACCTCCTTTTGATTAGTTTTTAAAATTATCAAATCCTTGTGGAGTTCGAACACTCCAATCGCTTCTCCTGAATTGACAAATTCTATAGCCAGTGTATCATCTGTATCGGAACCGTTCCTTTGAAATGCTTCGTCTATTTGCATAATGTCGCCTTGATTTAAACTACCTCCGAATATAAGCTCTTTTTCGATAGTTGTTATGCACAAAGGATACATCCCAAATTCTCTGTTCTCTTTTTTCAATTCTACATACACTCTGTAACCCATATCATTGTGTATTTCCATTGGCGTGCAATTTTCTTCTACTTTGTATTGTATTTTAATGGTCTTTGTGCTCAAATCTATACCCAGTTGATTAGAAATTGAAGCAACTAGATCATTAAAGGAGGCATACTCCTTAATCAGTATTCCCTCAATTGAAAAATCGATATAATTGCCCTCATCGTTCCACTTGCCAGAATGATGCAACAAAACTATTAAACTTGCCATATGTATAGAGAAAATATACCTTATTTTGTATATAATTTGTATCAATAGAAAAAAAGGAGAAGAGAATTGAAGAAGTTCGATCAGATGTTGCTCTAGTTTTTCCTTCTTTTCACGTTTCTGAGTTGCTTTCTTTGAGCAGAATACAGATTAATGTGTACTCGTTTTAGTTCTTTGAGTTAAATTAGGAGACTATCATGTGATTTGATTTCCTTCCGTTTTTAGTAAGTTTAAGTTCCCAGAATTTGCGCAAA
This sequence comes from Nicotiana attenuata, assembly GCF_001879085.1. NCBI lineage: Eukaryota > Viridiplantae > Streptophyta > Magnoliopsida > Solanales > Solanaceae > Nicotiana > Nicotiana attenuata. The sequence continues at coordinate 954 of NW_017673540.1, forward strand.
AACGTTACTGTATTTCACATTAATTGCGCTTGAATACAGTTAAATACAGATAACACTTAGCTGGAGTTCCCGTTTTTACGCCTATTTTTTTGTTGTATTAATGAATACAACAGCTTAAATACATGAAATACATTGTATAAAAACATAAAAGGTATCTATAAAATGTAATATAGCAAAGGGTATCTATAAATAGCTAATTAGGACTAAAAGATGGTGCTTTATGAAAAATTCTCTTTGTTGTAAATTGGATGTAAGAAAATAGCCATGGCATGTTATTAGAGTTTAGCCAATATTTAAAAAGTTATTAAAATTTAATCATTCTTTTTGTCACGATCCAATTTCTCCTATAGGCCGTGAAGGCGCCCAACATTACCGCTAGGCAAGTCAACAGTGAACTAACCACATGATTGTTTCTTTTAACAATTTAGAAAATAGCTGGGTTTTAATTAATGCCTAAGTAAGAAGTAAAAATTTAATAAAATGAGAGATAAATAATTTTTAAGAGCAAATGAGATAAATAAATAATAAAAAATTATCATGTGTCTACTGGCTTATTTACCAAGACCTGGTGGCACAAGTGTATGGGCTACTAGTAGAATATATACAAAAGGATACTACACCACTATCTGAAGTGAAATAGACAGAAAATAAAAGCAAAAGAAAGACTTCGGCCAAGTGCGAAATTATTATACGAATCTATTGGAACCGTCAAATCCCGATTCCGAGGTCGTTTACTCAAAACATTGACCGAAGTCAAACTTAGCCTTTTAAAGTCAACTTAAGGAACCAAGTGTTCCGATTTCAACCCAAACTCTTTCAAGTCCCGAACTAACCATCCCCGCAAGTCATAAAATACTTAAAGCACATACGGGAGTCTTATTTGGGGGAACGGGGTTCTAAAAAGTAAAATAACCGGTCGGGTCGTTACACATTTCAGATAATATTTTTTGACAGAAATATCCCCACTTGAAACACAAAACAACTCCAATAATCCATGCTGAATTTTGAAGCTTAGACAATTAAAACTCCAGCACACTATACTAGGGTACAAAAATTCCTTACAAGTTAACTCTACCAGGGTATGCTGGGCTTCGGACGCTCAAGACTACACTTTTCTCTGTTTTTACGACTTTAAGGGTATGTTTGGATTGAGTGAAAATATTTTTCAATTTTCTCATGTTTGGTTGCTTAATTATTTTGAAAAATATTTTCCTCATAAACTCATTTTTCTCCAATTGGATGAAAATATTTTTCCTATCAAGAGGAGAGAAAATATTTTTCAAAACTCTTTTTTAATCTTCCCCACTATATTCTCCATCCCCACCAACCCCCTCCAATCCACCCCATACCCCCACCCCCACCCCACCCATCCAACCATCCCTTACCCCCACCTCTGCCACATCAACCCTATCCCGACCCACCCTAACCCTGCCCACCCATCCAAAACTCGCCCCACCCCCACCCACCCCTACTCACCACCCTACCCCTCCACCCTCACCCTAAATAAAGAGTACTTTCTTTTCATGTTGTCAATAGAGTACTTTCCTTTTCATTTCAAAATGAGTATTTTCTTTCATTTCACTAAAATAAGTACATTCTTTTCATGATATAGAATAAACATTTCTTTCATTTTAACAAAACGAGTACTTTATTTTCATGATGTAGAAAAAGTATTTTCTTTCATTTAAATAAAACCCGTACTTTCTTTTCTTGTTGTAGAAAGTGTACTTTCTTTTTCAACAAAAAAAAGAGTTTTTTCTTTTTAGCTATCGAACTCAAATTTTAACGTTGTTCTTGTATAAAAAAGTAAAACAACACATTAGTTCCTTTTGGTTTGTGTGAATTTTTAAAAGAATAATTAAATTCTTGAAGAAAATAGAGTCCTGAAAATATTGATTTTTTTTTGGGGGGGGGGGGGGGGGAGGGAGAGCACAAGAAACATGGGGATTTGGGGGATGGGGAGTAAGGAGAGTAGCATAAAAAATTATTTTTCTAAAAATATTTTTTACTCTCTAACCAAACACGAGAAAATATTTTTCGCAAAAGGTTTTTACTCATAAACCAAATAAAGGGAAAATAAGTGATAAAACCACTCATTTTTCAGGAAAATAGATTCAGCAAAATATTTTTCCTTCGTACCAACACACCCTAAATCTCTAGTTTTCTTGTGTAGTTTGGGGTATTATACTTTTCAGCTTCATTTGAATCCTCATGCATGCGATGCCTTTTATGGCGAAATTATATACAAACGTTCAACACTATGCTTGTTGATATTGGATACACCATATATATGATTTTTTTTGGTCCTAATTTCTCTATTTCTTTTTTCTCTTTAAAGCAAATGCGAAAGGATTCAAACAAAGATGGCGGTTGGGTAACCAAGACACCGTAAGGCTAGAGGCAGAGTCCCGCTGTAAGAGCATATTACATATAAAGGTTCAAATATCAGGAATTGTTTATGGAGTTTGAACTAGTAAAGGTTCAAACACAGGAATCATTCATGGAGTTTGAACTCATCAAACCTTTGAAATCCAATACTGACCACTGGAGTTATTTTATGTGTTAGTATGGAGTTGTTCCGTGTATTAGTTGGGGGTACAAGAAACATGGGGATTTGGGAAAAGTGGAATGAGAAGAGTAGCATAAAATATTATTTTCCTAAAAACGAGAAAATATTTTTTGGTAAAAGTTTTTCACTAACCAACCAAACAAGAAATAATAAGTGATAAAATCTCTCATTTTCCAGGAAAATATGTTTCAAGAAAATATATTCCTTCATACCAAACACACCCTGAATCTCTAGTTTTCTTGTGCAGTTTGGGATATTATTCTTCTCCGCTTCACTTGAATCCTCATGCATGTAATTCTTTTGTTACGCCCCAACCTGGGGAGGCGTGGCTAGCACCCAGTGTCGTGCTGGTCCGAGCAAGCTACTCTATTACTCATGATCGTTTGATGAAAATTGGAACATACGTAGGCTGATTTGGCTGAACTTATTCTTCCTGTAGCTATCATGGGCCAAAATGGCCACAACTCATAAGGTATAACTATAAGTGGGTAAACATTGTATAAGTGAACCATCAACTCAAAATATGTTACACACAGGCCGTCAAGGCCTCTGACATACTGTAAATAATGAAGTTGTGTCTACAAGGCCTCTAAGAGTATTTCATATCAAAAGATGGTTGGGACAGGGATCCAACCTACCCAAAAGTATATATACATAGGACAATCTGATAACCTCTAGACTCGGCTGTACTCTAGATGAAATGGAGCTTCACCAATTCTCAGCTGGATATCAACTTCGTCTATGATAAGAGCCCGCCAAACTAGATACCTGAACATGCAGGCATGAATGCAGTGCTGCGACGATGGGATGTTAGTACAAAGAAATGTACTAAGTATGTACGGCAAATAACATATGAATAACTTAATTGAAACTGAACTGACATGTATATATGATATATTGAAAGAGATCTGGAGGGTTAATGATATCCGGGAATCATACTTACCTTATTCTGACTCGTAACATATCTAAGTATTGAATTATCAAACTTACCTTACAAAGGATGTAGACTGAAAAGGGAAGGATCCGTTGGTTGAGAACATCTAAAGTCGTACATACATCTAATTCGTGTCATGATATACCTGAACTTATTCCCATATGCTATCTGTACTGGAAACCATCATATTATCGAACTTCATCTATAATATTCTTCTACTCATCATACCTTATATATGAATACTTACCGCAGACAGATCAAACATCTCTAGGGCTACACTAAAACATAAAAGTGGCACTAACGCGTTTCATAAGAGACCGTCTGTAAGGCTCACTCATAAACATGAATAACTAGTGGCTCGAACGCGTAAATAGTAGAATGCGTTTATAGACGACCATAGGGCTTTATTGTACGCCTACGCATTCAAAGGTCGTCCGTAGGGATCATGTCTTATACATATTCATTTCATATTACTCATGCAAACATCATTCAATCATCAATAGATAAACTCGTATTCTTTGACATACAAGTTCGTGAGTAACTCGTTACAATAACCAATCCTTATTCCTTAGCCACTTTCTACGTCATCCTTCGTATTTTATATTATTTACTCATAAAGAACGTTGTAACTATTTTTAAGTCACACTTCTATCCTTATTTCACATCACGACTCATTATTGGGGATTACATGATTCTTTCTACTTATAGCTATGTAATATTCTTAGCTTGTGAGGCTACTCGTTATACATATACATATATCCATTTATCAATACGTAACAAAATTTGCGGGATTTATGCTCTATCAACTTATATTCTTATTGCTAAACTTATCATATTTGATAATTTATGACTCCATAGGTAACGTATGTCGTCTCTTAACATCACCCTCATATATAATCAACCTTATTTAACTTGAGAGAACTATAACTACTTCGTGGGTCTTTATCAGTTTCGTGAACACAAACATGTAAGTGTTGAAAATTGTGCCATTATTTAGGTTTAAACATTCTTATAATTCTGCAACTATACATTATGCTACCTTGTTAAACTATTCGTATATACTATCCCTCATTATACAGACACTATATTGCTTCTGATTCGTCAGACCATTCGTACGTAATATTTAATTAACATCTAGATTTCTTGTTACATATAAAATACAAGGACCTTTCGGAAGGCTTTATTAACTCCTTAAGAATACATGAAATTGTGATCAATACAATCCATTTCAACATTCGTATGACTATACTCGTGAACGGACCTTAATCGTCGGGATAGTACGTATACAACGCTTCGTCCCCTTGAATTCCTTACAAGGGCAACATAACTTACGGAATCATGACAAAGAAAAGAAAGGAAGACCTTACATACCTCAAAATATCCCGTCCAATCCTCAAGCTAACTTAACCTGCAACTCCTATGTCTACAAGCAATGAACATTACTTTCGTCACAATACGAATGCCATAACTTATCGCATTTGAATGACACACTTTATTCTATGATAATACGGACCGCACCTCCCCTGTTTATATAACTTTCCACAAGTTACAACAACCAACTATAGCCCAAATAATATTAACAATACTCATAATAAGTCTTTCATAACAGTTCAACAATCCCGATGAGTGGCATGCTCGGTTTGTGACTAAACAACTATAGTTTTAAACGCCCTATTCCTTCCAAAATTTATCAATAGATTAACCGCTACATATTCAACTATTACTACTAATTTTCAAGCAAATACAACTTTAAAATGACCTCATAACAGTCCCACAAGTTCAGCAATTCAAAACTTATTTTTCAGATTATTAAAACACGTTTCCGACCTGTCTTTTCTTTCAAATCGAGAAACACAACCAACAGTACATAATTAAGCCTCTTCTCATATAAAATAGCCATGAATCCAACATTAAATTAAGTTCACAACCAGCCAACAATGATGCCACAACAAACAACATACTACTCTTTCGAAACTCGCAAGTTCTAGTCTTTACGATCGAGTTAAAACTCGTAGAAGCTTAGATAAGGGAAAGAGAAGCATAAACTTACCTTGGACTGAGCAGAACCCATGAAAACTAGTCCCTCTTCATCCAAAACCATTCCCCAATGTATCTACAAGAAGGAGAAAGGCAAATAGTAAGCTGTCCGGGTTTTTCGGCACTAGAATCACTTCGTATTACCCGAAATCAACTAGGGTTTGTGTGAGATTTTTTTGGGAGGAGTTGTAGGATTTCAATATGAAGTTCTTAGTCTGAAATATGAGTGAAAGAAATTATTTAATTCAGCTCTTAAAAGGCCTCTTGGCCGCTCTTTTTTGGAGATTTATTTGGTCCCTTCACTTAAACAAGTAGCCGACGCACCTACTTGTCACCTACCAGCCTGTGCGGTTTTGCAAAAATGTGAATACCTCTCTACTCCGATATCGTATCGATGTACGGCTTACTGCGTTAGAAACTAGACTCGTATATATTTAATTTGCTAGGTGGATCATCCCGTATTTCCATGTATATTCGGAGAAAATCTATGCTACATTTGACCTAATTTTCAGAGCATTTATGAACATAACATGTGACGACTTTCGTCAACGTTTGTTTCACAACTTTCTTGACTTAAAAACATAACATACGACTATCATACGACTAAAATACCTCATAATATCATATTCTTATCATTTTAAGCACCCTAGTCTCATCCCAAAAGTATGGGTTATAACATTTCCAACTTGTCGACTTTCAACAAAACTTATATTCTTCGATTCGTTTAACTTCTAAACCTTCCAAGCCTCTAGGTACTTGCTTTTAATGATCTTAAATATTTGTACCTCCAAGGCAATATGACTAACTAACTTTATGTACTTCAAAAGATGATCTCATTTCTAAGCTTACATTAGTTGACTTGCGACGTACCCTTATGTACGAAAACATGGGGTGTAATAGCTTTTATGGTGAAACGCTGTATACAAGCGTTAAACACTATGCTTGTTGATATTTCATGCATAATATATACAATCACTTTTGGTCCTAATTTCTCTGTTTTTTCTTTTTTTTCTCCTTAAAGCAAATGGGAAAAGTTTCAAAAGGAGATGTCGCTTGGGTAACCAAGACACTGTAAGGCTAGAGGCAGAGTCCCGTTGTATGAGCATATCACATGTAAATGTTTAAATATAAGGGATAGTTTATGGAGTTTGAACTAGTAAAGGTTCAAATACTAGAATTGTTCCTAGAGTTTGAACTCATCAAATCTTTGAAATCCAACACTAATCACTGGAGTTATTTTATGTGTTAGCCTGAAGTTGTTCCGTGTATCAGTTAGGGACACAGGAAATATGGGATTAGGGGAAGGGGAATGAGGAGAGTATCATAAAAAAATATTTTTCTAAAAATATTTTTACTTTCTAACAAAATATGAGAAAATATGAAGCTTTATTTTCACCAAGTGTTTGATAAGATACTTAAGTGACCAAAATATGAGAATTATTGCTAGTATGAAATCCCTTTGACTTGTATTGATTAAGATTAAAGTTTAAAGGGTTGGAGAATGTTGTATTACGCTCAAGAGCAGGAAGTTAAAATATGTAAGGCCAACTCTCTATGTTTGGAAATTTTAATGATTCTCCCTACACTACGTTTCTTTTACGACGTTACCAATTGCCTCAGAAATATAGTTAAGCCTAGTTCCTTGAATAGTTGCAGAACTTCTATTCTCTACCTTCGTAACTCGTTCACGACTTTCATTCCGAATATTGTGATCTCAGTGCGTAATCAATATAGACTTGTGTTTAATTCCCATGAGTCTCAGTCTAGATTACCAGCATGTCATAAATAGTTGAAGCATAAGTTTTCATAATCAGTTCATGAATACATGTCTTAGTCTAGCTCTATTCAGCATTGAAGTATCATGTAACTCAGTATGGTTCAGTATTTCAGCATCATGTATTTCAGTATGATTCTCAATTCCTGAATGTTGAACACCTGTATTTGGGCCTGAGGCCATAGTTTATATGCTTTATGCATACTTGGGCCTGAGGCCGTAGTTTATGCTTTATGCATGTTTGGGCCTGAGGCCGTAGTTTATGTTTTATGCATTTTTGGGCCTGAGGCCGTAGTTATGTATACGTATACTTGGGCCTGAGGCCGTAGCTTGTGCACATATATATTGGGCCCGAGGCCGTAGCTTATTCAGATAAACAAGTTGTTCATCATTCAGAAGAGCGAGTATTCATATCCTTACTTCCTTTGTTTCAGTTTAGTTATCAGTTATCATTTTAGTTACCAGTTATCAGTTCAGTTATTACTTATCATTTCAGTTACTAGTTATTGGTTCAGTTATCAGTTATCAGTTATCTATTATCAGTTATCGGTTCAGTTATCAATTATCATTTCAGTTATCAGTTATTACTTTAGTTATCAGTTATTAGCTATCGTTTCAGTGTCTGTTTCAATAGTTATCATTTCAGTACCAATTATCAATTCTCAGTTATCAGCTTAGTTTCAGTTTCAACATTTATAATTCTTTCTTTCAGTTACTTTACATACCAGTGCAATTCAAATGTACTAACGTCCTTTTTGCCCGGGGCCTGCATCTCACGATGCAGGTAATGATTTATAGGTTGATGATTCATAGCGCTAGGATTCTCGTACCGGCTATTTGGTGATCCTCAGTTCTTTCGGGGCATTATCATTACCTTACAGTCTTCAGTATTTTCAGACAGTGAGTGTTTTCAGTACTTCATTATAGGCTTCATAGGCTAGAGTAACAGTTAGACAGTGTCGCAGGCTTTTCATGTTAAGCTATGTTGGCTGCAAATATGCTTCAGAATTTTATTAGTATTTCTGCACTTTGATTTATATCATCCAGACTTTCAGTATATCAGCATGTGTTAGTTTATCTTCCGTATTCAGTATGTTATGATGCCACATGTTGATTCAGCCAGCCAGTTGGTTCGCTTGGTCACATGTAGTAAGGCACCGAGTGCCGTATTACGTCCAGGACCATGTTCGAGGCGTGACAGAAACGGTGTATACAAGAACTCAACACTATGCTTGTTGGTATTGCATACACAATAAATATGATTACGTTTGGTCCTAATTTCTCTGTTTCTTCTTTTTTCTCCTTAACGCAAATGGGAAAGGGTTCAAAAGGAGATGTCGCATGGTTATCCAAGATACAATAAGGCTAGAGGCAGACTCCCACTGTAAGAGCATATTATATGTAAAGGTTCAAATATCAGGGACCGTTTATGGAGTTTGAACTAGTAAAGATTCAAATTTCAGCAATCATTCCCGGTGTTTGACTCATCAAATTTTTGAAATCCAATACTGATCACTGAGTTATTTTTTGTGTTAGTCTGGAGTTGATACGTGTATTAGTTAGGGGCATAGGAAATATGGGGATTTGGTGGAAGGAGAATGAGGAGAGTAGCATAAAAAGTTTTCCTAAAAAATACCTTTTTTTACTTTTAACCAAAAATGAGAAAGTATTTTTTAGTAAAAGTTTTTCACTCACTAATCAAACAACAAAAAAATAAGTGATAAAATATCTCATTTTCAAGGAAAATATTTTCCAAACGCACCCTAAATCTCTAGTTTTCTTGTGCCATTTTGGATATTATTCTTCTCTACTTCACTCGAGTATGCATTCAATGCTTTTTAAAGCGAAACTCTGTATACAAGTTTTCAACACTATGCTTGTTGATATTGCAAATACAATATATATGATTTTTCTGTACCCTAATTTCTCTGTTTCTTCTTTTTTCTCTTTAAAGCAAATATGCAATATATATGATTTTTCTGTACCCTAATTTCTCTGTTTCTTCTTTTTTCTCTTTAAAGCAAATAGGAAAGGGTTCAAACGGAGATGACAATTGGGTAACCAAGACACAGTAAGGTTAGAGGCAGAATCCTGCTGTAAAAGTATATTACATGTAATGGTTCAAATATCAGGGATCGTTTATGGAATTTGAACTAGTAAAGGTTCAAACACCAGGAATCGTTCCTGGAGTTTGAACTCTCAAATCTTTGAAATCCAATACTCATCACTGAAGTTATTTTATGTGTTAGTCTGGAGTTGTTTCGTGTATTAGTTAGGGGCACAAAAAATATGGGGTTTTGGGAGAAGGGGAATGAGGAGAGTAGCATAAAATATTATTTTTCTAAAAAATATTTTCAACTCTCTAATCAAATACGAGAAAAAAAAATTCAGTAAAAGATTTTCATTCACCAACCAAACAAGGAAAAATAGGTGATAAAACCACTCATTTCTAGAAAAATATGTTTAAGAAAAATATTTACCAAACACACGCAAAATCTCTAGTTTTCTTGTGCAGTTTGGGATATTATTCTTCTCTGCTTCACTTGAATCCTCATGCATCTAATGCTTTTTATAGCGAAACTCTGTACACAAGTGTTCAACACTATGCTTGTTGATATTGCATACACAATATATATGATTACTTTTGGTCCTAATTTCTCTGTTTTTTCTTTTTTCTCCTTAAAGCAAATGAGAACGGATTCAAAAGGATATGTCACCTAGGCAACCAAGACACAGTAAGGCTAGAGGCAGAGTCCTGCTGTAAAAGTATATTACATGTAAAGGTTCAAATATTAGGGATCGTTTATGGAATTTGAACTAGTAAAGGTTCAAATACCAGGAATCGTTCCTGGAGTTTGAACTCATCAAATCAAATTCCAATATTGATCACTGGAGTTACGTTATGTGTTAGTCTGGAGCTGTCCCGTGTATTATTAGGGGCATGGAAAACTTGGGGATTTGGGGGAAGGGGAATGAGGAGATTAGCATAAAATATTATTTTCCTAAAAGTATTTTTCACTTTCTAACAAAATATTAGAAAATATTTTTCGGTAAAAGATTTTCATTCACCAACCAAACAAGGAAAATTAAGTGATAAAACCACTCATTTTCAAGAAAAATATGTTTCAGAAAAATATTTACCAAATACACCCTAAATCTCTAGTTTTCTTGTGCAGTTTGGATATTATTCTTCCCTGCTTCATTTGAATCCTCATGTATGGAATGCTTTTTATGGCGAAACTCTGTATACAAGCGTTTAACATTTTGCTCGTTGATATTGCATACACAATATATATGATTACTTTTGGTACTAATTTCTTTGTTTCTTCTTTTTTCTATTAAAAGCAAATGGAAAAGGGTTCAAAAGGAGATATCGATAGGGCGACCAAGTGTAATGACCCGACCGGTTGCTTTGAGCTCTAGCACGTCATTCGGTGATTTGAGTCTATGAGCAGCTTCAGTTAAGATATTATGACTTGTATGCGTAGTCGAAATTGAATTTCGGAAAGTTTGGAGTTGATTTGGAAAGAAAATTCTCATTTCGAAAGCTTTAAGTTGGAAGAATTGACTAAGATTGGAATTTTGGGTAAACGACCTCGGAATCGGGGTTTGAAGGTTCCAACAGGTTCGTATGATGATTTCGGACTTGGACGTATGTTCGGATCGGGTTTTGGATGATCCGGGAGCATTTTAGCGCATATTATGGAAGTTAGCATTTGGAAGAATTTCATAAATTTAGGTTGAAGTGCATTTCAATATTATCGATGTCTGTTTGGGATTCAAAGTCTGGGAATAGCTCCGTATGGTGATTCTAGCATTGGGAGCGCGTCCGGAAGTGGATTCGGAGGTCCGTAGGTCATTTGGGGGTCATTTGGCGAAAGTTAGAAATTTGAAGGTTTTGGAGAAGTTTGACTGGGAATGGACTTTTTGGTATCGGGGTTAGATTCCTATTCCGGAAGTTGGAGTTGGTCTGTAATGTTGAATATGACCTGTGTGCAAAATTTGAGGTCAATCGAACGTGATTTGATAGGTTTCGGCATAGAACGTAGAAGTTAAAGTTCTAAAGTTCATTAAGCTCGAATTGGGGTGTAATTCATGATGTTGTTTGATGTTATTTGAGGCCTCGAGCAGGTCCATATTATGTTGAGGGACTGGTTTGTGTGATTGCGCGGAGTCTTGAGGGCCTCGGGTGTGTTTCGGGCTATTTTGGAACTGCTGATATCTGGTATCTGGTTTCCTTCTTCGCGAGCACGTATAGAGTCCCGCGTTCGCGAAGAGGAAATTTGAGGCTACTGGTTTTTAGCCTTCGCAATTGCGAGGCAGAGTTCGCGAACGCTGAGGGGTCGCATGATAAAACTATACGAGCACGAAGGGTCAATCGCGAACGCGTTGAAGGAAAGGGGGAACTGGGCCTGGAGCCATTTATCTTTCGCGAACGCGATGCTCTGACCTAGAACGTAAAGCAGTGAAGCCTGGAGCTTGGAGCCTTCACGAACGTGAGGCTTTGACCGCGAATGCAAAGAAGGGCGGACCTGGGCTGGGCAGAATGTTTTAAAAGCGGGGGTTGAGTTCATTTCACCCATTTTCCGCACGACTTGGTCGATTTTTGGAACATTTGAAGAGGGGATTCCATCATCAAGCATGAGGTAAGTGATTTCTACTAGTTGTGCGTTAAATACTAGGTTTATGCATGGATTTAGACATAAAAATTTGTGGAAATTTGTGAGTTGGAAGAAAAACTTAGAAACTTGGTATTTTTTGATTTTGACCATGAATATTTGGCATGGAATTGATAATAAATTTTATATTTGAGTTTGTGAGGTTACGGGCAAAGTTTATCTTCAAAAATTTTCGAAATCCGGGCACGTGGGCCCGAGAGTGATTTTATCAACTTTTCGAGCAGAGTTGGGAATTTGTTTAAACCGAATTGTTGTGAGTATTAGAGTATATTTTAATGGGTTTGCACATTTATTGACTAGTTTTGGAGCGTTAGGCATTGGTTTGAATTGTTGGAAAGGCTTGGAAGCCGGCTATGGAACTTCGAAGCAAGGTAAGTCTCTTTCCTAACCTTGTAAGAGGGAATTTACCCCATATGTGAATTAAATTAATACATGCTTCTATTTGTGGGGGCTACGTATGCACGAGGTGATGAGAGTCCATATGTAGCTACTAATTATGCCTATGTTCGGGTAGTTCTAGGTTTACACCATGATTTGCTGATACCGTTATTTGATCTTGTTATTTACTTGCCTTGAAAGGAATTTAGATCGAGTATGCTTAATAAATGCCTTGAAAAGAGTTGAAATTGAGAATTTCGGGACTTGAAAGTTTTTATTTGGATTTCATATGTTGAAAATAATTAAAGAATATTGTAATAATAATTATTTGAGAAATTCTATGTGTAACCGCGTCGCAATTATATTACTCAAGCGGGATAAATTTCCACTACTCTCATGGGAGCGGGCCGTTTGCCTCGATAGGTTAAATAGATGCATCTATGATTCGTGTCGTTTGACCCTCAGCAGTGCATAATTTATATTTATATGTTGGATCGGGCTGTACGACCTCGGCATGGTTTGCGCATGATTGAATTTATTGCTTTGGCATTAATAATAAATGATATTTCCTCATCGGCCTGAGATAAATTAATAAATGATGAAAATAAATTTGGAAATCTCCTATTAACAAAAACATTGTTTACTTGTTCCATGTTATTGAGTTTACAATCGTACTATAAAATCCATGATTAATTATATTATCGGTATTTTATTGTTGGCCTTAGTAAGTGTCGGAGTCGACCTCTCGTCACTACTTCTTCGAGGTTAGACGGGATACTTACTGGGTACGCGTTGTTTTCGTACTCATACCACACTTGCTGTACATTTTGTTGTACAGACACATGTATGTCTAGTGACCTAGTGGGCGCAACGGCATGGTTGATACGAGGACTTAGAAGAGCTGCATCTTATGTTACGATCCGCAGCCAGCAGAGTCTCCCTCGGAGTAATTATATTTTTCTTTCCTGTCCAAATTTGTATTCCGGACAGATGCTGTATTTTTATTTTATTTTTCCTAGTTGATGCTCATGCACTTGTGACACCGGGTTCTGGGTTGATTATGAGTTATTCAGTATTAAAATTTGCTAAAAACATTATTATTTACTTTGTGAAGCTTATCATTTATTATTTAATTTAAGGAAATTATGATTTCAAAAATAGTAAAATAAGAACTAAATTAACTATTTGGTGTTGGCTTTCCCGAGAGTGGTGTCCGGCGCCATCACGACCTTTAATGGATTTGGGTCGTGACAACATGGTATCATAGCACTAGGTTCACTTAGGTCTCACGAGTCATGAGCAAGTCTAGTAGAGTCTTGTGGATCGGTACGGAGACGTCTATACTTATCTTCGAGAGGTTACAGAGCTGTTAGGAACACTTCACTTTTTGATTCCTCATCGTGCGATTTGATTCCTTTGAGGCTTATGCCTTTGTTTCTTTCCTACTCGATCTTATGCGATGTGAAATGCTTGTTATAAACCGGAAATTGAGGAATTACTGGTACTATAGATGTGGACCAGGATGTTTCTCCCTGCGTATTTGATTTGGCTATTGTCGTCGCCTTACGGAAGGCCATTTTGTTGTTTCACCTCAGTATCAGTACTACCTAAGGTTTTGAGATTTGGCATTGATTGTTCTGACGATTCGTGGGTTGCTATCAAACAGTATTGGTGTAATGGTAGGATACTTGTCTATGCGGTTGACGCAGTGAATGACTTGGAAGGGGGTTTACTCAATGCATGATTCAGAGATTCAGTATTTTATTTCTGGCAGAGGAAAGGCAATAAGACTATGAATGTCAGGTTTGGGTTGATGGAGTAACGAGCTGCATGTTCGAGCATGGTAGAATTTTCATCTATGATATGGTGTTGCCGTCTTTGTGGAACGCATTAAGGTTCGTCGGTGTTATGGTCTTCATCAATTTGCCTACGGGGCAGAGTAGTGTGAGATGGTGCTGGAGAAGCGGTTGTCGGAAATAGTGGAATGTAGCAGTTTCAGAATTCAAATGGGTATTTCTAATGTTAGCGGCACGAGAAAGATGATCTTCAGAGAGGCTTAAAGTTGGTAGCGAACTATTAGTTCAAGTGCTATAGAGATGGATTTTGTCTTAAGGAAACAACTAGGCAGCGAAGGATGAGGAAGGACACGTGGGAGGTGTCTTACGGTAGATAAACTTCTAGAAGGCCAAGTGTAAGAAACAAGAGTCGAGTAGTTTCTTATAGGAGTGAGTATGATCAAAGTGGGAGAATGGAAGAGTAGCATATGGGTTCTGTGGTAGGATGACTACACGCCTTGAGAAAAGTTTAGAGTGATTTGGGATTCATGGTGGATAGTGACTAGGTCTACGGACTTGATTTGGTATATTGGCTATTATACAGGGGAGAGTGGATAAGACAGAAAGGAGTTCCTTGATATGAAGAAGGATACAACATCACTTTGGATGGGAATGTATTGTCGCACCTATAATTGATGTTCATGAGGAGTGACGGACTTGTACAGTCGGTGAATGAGCGCGGGCTCAGGATGGTTTAAGGATTTCATAGTAAGAGTAATCAGCGCGTCATCGTTGGAAGATGTCGGCATGTAATTCCCACGGGTGGGTTAACTCTTGTGAGCAAGTTAGCGATCGTGTGGTGTTGACGAAGCTTCTGCGAAGAATTTTACTGGCTATCCGATAAGAGGTCGAATATGTGAATGTGGTTAGTGATTCAGAGTGTTCATGAAATTTTTAACAGAAAGATTTCGAGAATTTTGGCGGGTTGATTATGAAAGATCATGTCAACGATGAAAAAAGAATCTTGGTAGGTTCCAGAGTTATGTAGTAAGTGGCTCCAAGTTAAGTGAGAGAGTCCGCCTACGATTGGATTGTATGGTGATCTACTTGTGAGGTTTCTGGTTATCGGCATATTGGTGGGTTATCACGACTAAGAAAAGAGGACATCTCTGGTGATTTGAGCATATGGTTTGAAGAATGTATGTTGTAATTGGCCTTATCAATTTATGTTTAAGCTTTGGGAAGACTCAGGATTTATGCTTTGTATAGAGGTGATTTACAAGAAAGGTGACTCAGCCGGGTGTTTCTTTGAGAAGAGTGTTCATGTGCTAGCAGAGCCTTGGAGTTGATTATATTCGGGACCAAGTCAGAGTGGGTGACTCTCAACAATGGTCCTAATGGATTCAATAGTTAAAGTGTCGTGCATAAGGATTTTGAGTCCGTATTATGGTTAAGCATCGAGCTTTTGCAGCGAATTGTAAAAGGGCTTGGAGTGTTCTATGTTATTTCGGCCTACAGTGTAGCATTGGAGGAATGGGAGAAAATGACTTTGGATTAATGGAGAAATTATCAGAATGGGTGTACCAGTTGAAGACGCAAATATGCGCATAGGGAAAGTATGAGATGGTTCGTGGGTTTTGAGACAGCATGGTCTCGTGAAATAAGGTCACTCGGGATGAGTGCATATTTAGGTTCGTGATGTAATGAATGGAGATATTATTATTTCCAAGGAAAGTTAAGAATAAATTGGTAGAAGACGGGTCGGCTAGAAATGGTTGAATTGGTATGATGGTGGCAATGATCAGTTCCTACAATGCGTTGAGTTATGCAAGCGATTATGGCGGTACGTGCGAGGCTTGACGGCTGCCATAATTAATTTTGTTTGGAGGAATTCAAGTATTATGGCATGTTACGTGTAGATGGATCCCAGAAGGATCATGGTGGCTTAGACCACTGCTTGAGGATTTTATTTTCTGCGGTTATGGGAATTCAGTTGTGTGTTGTAATGGTTCTCCTGAAATGAGTTAAGTGAAAGGTTTCTGTATGATGAAGTGTGTACCTTATTAGTGGTTCAGGAGTTGTGATAAAAATCTGGTACATTTGCTTATTGGCAGGATTAGGTGCAATAGGTAGCATGGGAATCGGAAGTTGAGGATCAAGGTGGACGTTTGGTGTTGGCAGGGATATCACTAGCTCGGATGAGAAAGAAAGGATTTAGATGGCTAGAGTAAGCTGGTATTATCTTTAGCGTCACCTGAGATCGGTGTCCTGTGTAAGAGGCTTGGCGTACTAATTGCGGATTCTTGATTTGCTTTACAGCATCAGTGTGGCTGGTGGTATGGATGTGCAGACTTATTACTTGGCGCGGAAGGTCATGGGAAAAAGGGTTATTGTGGATCCTTTAGAGGTTATTAGCCCAGTGCGGTACGATCAGAATCGTCTTGGGGTCTGTGGATGATCTGAATATGAAGGTGGGCTCTACATCAAGCCGAATGTGTTCATTTCAGCATAGCGCTCCTTATGGAGGAGTATTCGGACGTTGGATGTTATTTCGCCGTCGGCTATTCCATGTAAAACTATATTTTGCCGTGTGGGTTGTTAAACGACTTAATTAATTGCATATGTGTAAGGTTTCGTGTAGTGATGGTGTTATGTGGGCAGGATGGCTCTCGAAATGCAGATCATATATCGCACCTTAGTCGTGCTTGAGTTTCGTAACGTATGGCGCTATCTGTCTCCTCAGGGTTGGTATTATGCACTTGGTGTGCTTGTGATTGATAATCGGGTATTTTGTAGTAATGAGCATTCTAGCTCGGTAAGTATCTCCTTATATAGATTTTATGTGTTGATCGGGTGGCACGCTGCCACGGGTATGTTGTTTAGAACGGATGGTACGCCGCCACGGGTATCATGGTTGGATCGGGTTGCACGCCGCAACAGTATTATGTGTGGATTCGGGTTTCACGCCGCAATAGTGTGATGTTGAGTACAGTCTCCTATGTCTATCCTTTTGTGTTTGTTTCTCACTTTCTGAGGAAGTTTCATAACATATTTCGGTAGTTTAAATTAGTTACGAAGGTTGAGTAGTTCTTTCCAGAGTTCGTTTTCCTTATGTATCACATTCGAGTTTGTATCTTGTCGGCACATTGTGGCATCATATGAGATTTTTGGCAGTGTTTGAGGTGGCTTATTGCCCGGGCATCCTATACTGGGTGAGACGAGATTATTGGACCTGGGATCAGTCCGATTCGATTTATATGAGGTATATTAAAGAGCAATTATCGTTGCGTGGTTCAGAATAAGGTAATGGTTCTTGTCAGGAGAATAGACTCAATGATTTGTCGACTCGACAATTGGTTGTGAATTTCTACACATCTCTTTCTTCGTGGCAGCATTACAAGAGTTGGAGCAGGACTTATATGTGTCATGAGGTGTATTGTGAGCAGCGAATTCGTGGGATTTCGGCTATTATTGTCAGAGTATGCTATTAGGGTCATATGAATTTTGCGGTGCATGGTGTGGATTCATCAAAGGTATGCAATCATGTATTGGTACATCTTGTCTTGATTGAAATGGTGTTCGTATAATGGAAATAGGCCTGGCAGAAAATTCAGCATGTTGGAATTGGGCTCTAAGTTGTATTTGACTAAGTAAAAGGAGAATGTTCATACTGGCTCGAGCTAGTGTGCTCAACTGAGTTGTGGTATCACGGGTAGGTGCACGAGGTGTTAAGAAATGATTTCAGACAACTCCAGAGCAGTTCTTAGAACGTTCCAGGACGAACGTATATTTAAGTGGGAGAGAATGGAACGACCCGACCGGTCGTTTTGAGCTCTAGCGTGTAGTTTGGCGATTTGAGGCCATGAGCAGCTTCACTTCAGATATTATGACTTGTACACGTGGTCGGAATTGAATTTTGGGAATTTCGGAGTTGATTTGGAAAGAAAATTCCTATTTCGAAAGCTTTAAGTTGGAAGAATTGACTAAGATTGGATTTTTAGGTAAACGACCTCGGAATCAGGATTTAAAGGTTCCAACATGTTTGTATGATGATTTCGGACTTGGGCGTATGTTCAGATCGGGTTTTGGATGACCCGGGAGCGCTTTGGCGCCTATTGTGGAAGTTAGTATTTTGGAAGAATTTATAAATTTGGGTTGAAGTGCATTTCAATGTTATCAATGTCCGTTCTGGATTCTGAGTCTAGGAATAGCTCTGTATGGTGACTCTGGTATTGGCAGCGCGTCCGCAAGTGGATTCGGAGGCCCGTAGGTCATTTTGGGGTCATTTGGCAAAAGTTAGAAATTTGAAGGTTTTTGAGAAGTTTGACCGGGAGTGGACTTTTTGATGTCGGGGTCGGATTTCGATTCCGGAAGTTGGACTAGGTCCGTAATGTCGAATATGACTTGTGTGCAAAATTTAAGGTCAATCAGACGTGATTTGATAGGTTTCAGCATCGAATGTAGAAGTTTGAAGTACTAAAGTTAATTAAGCTCGAATTGGGGTGTGATTCATGATTTTGATATTGTTTGATGTGATTTGAGGCCTCGAGCAGGTCCGTGTTATGTTGAGGAACTGGTTTGTGTGATTGGACGGGGTCCCGGGGGCCTCACGTGTGTTTCGGGCTGTTTCGGAACTGCTGATATCTGGTATCTAGTTTCCTTCTTCGTGAGCGCGAAGAGAGTCCTGCATTCGCGAAGAGGAAATTTGAGGCTGCTGGTTTTTGGCCTTTGCAAACGCGAGGCAGAGTTCGCGAACGCGGAGGGGTCGCCTGAGGAAACTACGAGAATGCGAAGGGTCAATCACGAACGCCTAGAAGGTAAGGGGGAACTGGGTCTGGAGCCATTTTGCCTTTGCGAACGCGGGGCTCCGACCTCGAACGCGAAGCAGTGGAGCCTGGAGCCTTTGCGAACGCGATGCTTTGACCGCAAATGCGAAGAAGGGCGGACCTGGGCTGGGCAGAATGTTTTAAAAGCGGAGGTTGAGTTCATTTCACCCATTTTTCACATGGCTTGGTTGATTTTTGGAGATTTTGAAGAGGGGATTCTATCATCAAGCATGAGGTAAGTGATTTCTACTAGTTGTGAGTTAAATACAAGGTTTACACATGGATTTAGACATGAAAATTGTAGAAATTTGGGAATTGGAAGAAAAACTTAGAAATTTGGTATTTTTGGATTTTGACCATGAATTTTTGGCATGGAATTGAGAATATATTTTATATTTGAGTTCGTGAGGTTATGGGTAAAGTTTATCTTCGAACATTTCCGGGATCCGGGCACGTGGGCCCGAGGGTGGTTTTATCAACTTTTTGAGCAGAGTTGGGAGTTTGTTTAAATCGAATTGTTGTGAGTATTAGAGTATATTTTTATGGGTTTCCAAATTTATTGACTAGTTTTGGAGCGTTGGGCATCGATTTGAATTGTTGGAAAGGTTTGGGAGCCACCTATAGAACTTCAGAGCGAGGTAAGTCTCCTTTCTAACCTTGTAAGAGGGAATTTACCCCATAGGTGAACTAAATTAATACATGCTTCTATTTGTGGGGCTACGTACGCACGAGGTGACGAGAGTCCGTACGTAGCTACTAATTATGCCTATGTCCGGGTAGTTCTAGGTTTACACCATGATTTGCTGATACCGTTATTTGATCTTGTTATTTACTTGCCTTGAAAGGAATTTAGATAAAGTATCCTTAATAAATGCCTTGAAAAGAGTTGAAATTGAGAATTTCGGGACTTGAAAGTTTTCATTTGGATTTCGTATGTAGAAAAGAATTAAAGAATATTATAATAATAATTATTTGAGAAATTCTATAAGTAACCGCGTCGTAATTATAATCTGCAAGCGGGCTAAATTTTCACTACTCTCATGGGAGCAGGCCGTTCGCCTTGGCAGGTTAAATAGATGCATCTATGGTTCGTGTCGTTCGACCCTCGGCAGTGAACAATTTATATTTATATTTTGGATCGGGTCGTACGACCTTGTCATGGTTTGCGCATGATTGAATTGATTGCTTTGGCATTTGTAATAAATGATATTTCCTCATTGGCCTGAGATAAATTGATAAATGATGAAAGTAAATTTGGAAATCTCCTATTAACAAAAAAATTGTTTACTTGTTCCATGTTATTGAGTTTACATTCGTTTTATAAAATCCATGATTATGTATATTATCGGTATTTTTTTGTTGGCCTTAGTAAGTGTCAGAGTCGACCTCTCGTCACTACTTCTTCGAGGTTAGACGGGATACTTACGGGGTACGCGTTGTTTTCGTACTCATACTACACTTGCTGTACATTTTGTTGTACATGCACATGCATGTCTAGTGGCCTAGTGGGCGGAGCGCGATGGTTGATAAGGGGACTTAGATGAGCTACATCTTATGTTACGATCCGCAGCCAGTAGAGTCTCCTTCGGAGTAATTACATTTCTTTTTTCTGTCCAAATTTGTATTCTGGACAGATGCTGTATTTTTATTTTATTTTTCCTAGTTGATATTAATGCACTTGTGATACCGGGTTCTGGGATGATTATGAGTTATTCAATATTGCAATTTGCTAAAAACAATATTATTTACTTTTTGAAGTTCATCATTTTATTATTTAGTTGAAGAAAATTATGATTTCAAAAATATTAAAAT
The DNA here is from genome assembly GCF_001879085.1 of Nicotiana attenuata. NCBI lineage: Eukaryota > Viridiplantae > Streptophyta > Magnoliopsida > Solanales > Solanaceae > Nicotiana > Nicotiana attenuata. The sequence goes on from NW_017673540.1 coordinate 21,738, forward strand.
GAGAACTAAATTAACTATTTGGTGTTGGCTTGCCTGATAGGGGTGTCCGGCGCCATCACGACCTTTAATTGATTTTGGATTGTGACACCAAGACACAATAAGGCTAGAGGCTGAGTCCCATTTGTAAGAGCATATTACATGTAAAGGTTCAAATATTAGGGATTGTTTATGGAGTTTGAAATAGTAAAGGTTCAAACACCAGGAATCATTCCAAGAGTTTGAACTCATCAATTCTTTGAAATCCAATACTGTTCATTGGAGTTATTTTATGTGGTAATCTGGAGTTGTTCCATGTATTAGTTAGGGGCACAAGAAACATGGGAATTTGAGAGAAAGGGAATGAGAAAAGTAGCAAAAAAATTATTTTTCTAAAAATATTTCTACTCTTTAACCAAAAACGAGATAATATTTTTCGATAAAAATTTCACTCACCAACCAAACAAGAAAAAATAAGTGATAAAATCACTCATTTTCCATGATATATTTCAGGAAAGTCTTTTCCTTCATACCAAACACATCCTAAATCTCTAGTTTTCTTGTGCAATTTGGTATATTATTCTTCTCTGCTTCACTTGAATTCTCATGCATGCAATGCTTTTTATGGCGAAGCTTTGTATATAAGTGTTCAGCACTATGCTTGTTGATATTGCATACATAATATATATGATTTCTTTTGGTCCAAATTTTTATGTTTCTTCTTAAAGCAAATGGGAAAGGGTTCAAAAAAAGATGGCGCTTGGGTAACCAAGACAAAGTAAGGCTAGAGGAAGAGTCCCGTTGTAAGAGCATATTACATGTAAATGTTCAAATATCAGGGATCGTTTATGGAGTTTGAACTAGTAAAGGTTCAAACACCAAGAATGTTCCTGGAGTTTGAATTCATCAAATCTTTGAAATCCAATACTGATCAATGGAGTTATTTTATGTGTTAGTCTTGAGTTGTTCCGTATATTAGTTAGGGGCACCGAAAATATGGGATTGGGGGAAGGGGAATGAGGAGAGTATCATAAAAAATTATTTTCCTAAAAAAATATTTTTTTACTCTCTAACCAAATACGAGAAAATATTTTTCGGTAAAATTTTTTAATTCACCAACCAAACAAGGAAAAACAAGCGATAAAACCACTCATTTTTCAGGAAATTATGTTTCAGGAAAATAGTTTCTTCATTGCAAACACACCCTAAATCTATAGTTTTCTTGTGCAGTTTAGGGTATTATTCTTTTCCGCTTCACTTGAATCCTCATGCATGTAATTCCTTTTATGGCGAAACTCTATATACAAGTGTTCAACACTATACTTGTTGATATTGCATACACAATATATATGATTTCTTTTGGTCATAATTTCTCTGTTTCTTCTTTTTCTTCTTAACGCAAATGGGAAACGATTCAAAAGGAGATGACACTTGGTTAACCAAGACATAGTAAGGCTAGAGGCAGAGTCCCGCTGTAAGAGCATATTACATATAAAGGTTCAAATATCAGGGATCGTTTATGAAGTTGAACTAGTAAAGGTTCAAACACCAGGAATCATTCCTGGAGTTTGAACTCATCAAATCTGTGAATCCAATACTGATCACTGAAGGTATTTTATCTGTTAGTCTGGAGTTGTTTCGTGTATTAGTTAGGGAAAAAAGCTAGCATCAACTACTTTTCTAATACATTTGAAAAGCTGGCGGAACTTTAATAGCCGGCCCAAAAAGTAACTAATCTAGCTATTTTTTTTTTGTCTATGGAGATGCTACCATGAGCCTAAAAGCTCCATTTTTTGGTTGCAAATTTTCCATTGTATAGCCTCTCATTTAATAACATAGCCGAAAGATGTATAATAGTTGTATAATTAGTGTAACATTTAGGTGTATTGACTAGCAGATGTAGATATTTTTGACTGAAGGGCCAAATGTGTAACTTCTTCTTTTTGGTTCCTTTAAGAATGCCTTGCTACAATAGTCTATTACACCTAAAATCTGATTATCCCGATTTTATATTTTTTGTTCAAATATTTTCACTTTTAATTTGATATGATTATCAAAAGAACTGTAACGACCCGACCGATCGTTTAGAGCATTTGCACTTTGCTCGGTAGTTTACGGGCATAAGTAGCTCCGTATGATGTATTATGACTTATGTAAATCATCGGTTTTGGTTTTCAGGTTATTCGAAATCGATTTGGAAGAATGAATTTCATTGTTGAAGCCTTATGTTGGAAGAGTTGATCAAGTTTGACTTTTTGTGAATTTGACCCCAGAACGGAGTTTTGATGGTTCCGTTAGGTCCGGATGGTAATTTCGGACTTGGGTATATGCCTGGATTTGCATGTGGATGTTCCTAGAAGAATTCGGTTCTAATTAGCAAAATTAAAAATTTGAAGGTTTGGAAAGTTCATAAGTTTGACCAAGAGTTGACTTTGATGATATCGGGTTTGAATTGTGGTTTCAGGAATCGGAATAGCTTTGTTATGTCATTTGGGATTTATGTGCAAAATTTGGGTTCATTCCGGGTGGATTTGACATGTTTCAGCGCGTGTTTTGGAAGTTGGAAGTTCAAGGTTCATTTAAGTTTGATTTGGGATGCTATTCGTCGTTTCGATGTTGTTATGTGTGATTTGAGGCCTTGAGTAGGTCCGTATTATGTTATGGGACTTGTCATTATATTTGGATGGGGTCCCGAGTGGCTCGAGTGAGTTTCGGATGAGGTTCGAATCATTTTCATCTCAGGTTGAATTGTTGAGGCTGCTGGTACTGGTGTTTCCGCATCTGCAGAAGAATGGACGCAGATGCGAGTCCGCAAATGCGTACGGTTGGTCGCAAAAGCGTGAACAAGTTGGCTGGGGAGGCTTCGTAGAAGCGGTTCTTCAGGTGCAGAAGCGCGATTGCAGATGCGACCATGGTCATCGTAGAAGCGGCCTATCTCTCAAATGCGAGCCTTTTTCCCGCAAAAGCAAAGGTCGCAGATGTGACCACTTGTCCGCAAATGCGGAATTTTCTGGGCAGAACTATAAATCGAGGGTTTTGGTTCTTTCTTCATATTTTGAGATGTGGGACTTGGATTGAGGCGACTTTTGAAACAATTTTCATCACAAGGATTGGGGTAAGTATTCTCAACTTGGTTTTGATCTTATTTTATGAATCTATCTTCCTTTTGGCAATTGGGTGATGAATTTTTAGAGGAAATTGAGAGTTTTAGCCTAAAGTTTCTTAAAGTGAGCCTTTGAGTTTTGAACATCGATTCAAAGTTAGATTTGAGTAAAACTAGTATGGTTGGACTCGTAATTGAATGGGTTATCGGATTTTGTAAATTTTGTCGGGTTTCAAGGCGCGGGCCCGGGTATCACTTTTGGCCGGTTTTGGGTTTTTATTAAGGATTCGGTCTTTATCATTTGGAATTGTTTCCTTGGGCTTTATTTACTGTAATTGAGTTGCTTTTGGCAAGTTTCGAGCCGTTCAAAGGTCGGTACGCGCGAGATGGTATTTTTGGAGCATCGTTTGGCTTACTCGATGTTGGATTTGGCTTGTTCGAGGTAAGTAACACTTCTAAACTTGGTGCAATGGGTATGAAACCCCGAATTACGTGTTATGTGTTTGGTGTTGAGGTGACACACATACTAGGTGACAGACGTGTGGGCGTGCACCGTGTGAATTGTGACTTTGTTATTCCTGTGGTGCTGTATAGTCACTTGTTCTTATCTATAACCATAAAATCTCTACGTACTAGAGCTATTGAGCTGTGATCCATGTTAGAAATCATGTCTAGGCTACATGTTTATTCTGTTGGCACCCACCGAGGTCATATTGCTGTTGAATTATTTGTTTAAGTTGCAATTTTATACTCAGTCATATTCATTCATTTCATATCATATCTCAGTCTCTGTTACTATTATTGTCACATCATATCATCATTTTAGGCTAGTTTCATGGCATTGTGAGCTCGAGAGACTGGAGAAATTGATGAATGAGAGAGGCCGAGGGCCTGAGCTGTTAGTGATATATGTATATATGTGGATTGGGCTGCACGCCGCAACTGGTATCATTGATTTATGTTATGACTGGCTTGATATAGCGCTTGGACTGAAGGAGCCCCTCCGGAGTCTGCACACAACCCCAGTGAGCGCAGTTGATTTATATTGAGGGATGGATCTTCCCTGGACATGGATCTTGTCCGAAGTTTTTATTTTGGGGATGGATCTTCCCCTGGCTGAATTGGCCTTATAAAGTATTAAGTGACTGACTGACAGTTGCTATGTATATATTCGGGATGGATCTTCCCTGGGCTGGATTGGCCATATACAGTACTGAGTGACTGATCGTGTCGAGTGATTGAGCATGATGAGTGGAAAGTGTGAGACAAAAAGATTGAGTACTCTTAGAGTGTGAGTACATGAGTGCATCTTTGAGATACATTCCATTGACATGCACATATGACATACATGCATAAAGATGCATTTTCCTCATGTTGTACGGTATCACGTCATTCATGACTTCTCACACATTGACATATGGGCATAGTGATGTATTTTACACTGGCTATCTGGAAAGAAAATGAAACATCTACGTGTTTTTGAAAGGATTTCTGGGTAAAATTACTGTTTTCAAACTTACTCATATTTTCGACGATTTCGGTAAAGGATTCAGGTTTTCACTGATACACTTGAAAATCGGATCTATTTTTCGGGAAACTATGAATAAGATGAGCATTTTATCTATGAATTTCTTCTTTTATTACTTGCTTTACGTTGTTATGAACTATTGTTGGCTATTGGTGTTGGACCCGACCTTTGTTCCAGCTCGTCACTACTTTCAACCTAAGGTTAGATTTGTTACTTATTGAGTACATGGGGTCGGTTGTACTCATACTACACTTCTGCATCTTGCGTGCAGATGTTGGCTGCTGACATTGTAGTAATCGACGGGAGCTGGATTTGAAGATGTATCTGCATTCCGGTGGTAGCTGCCTCTTGTTCATGGTAGCCGTAGATTCATAACAATCTGTTTATGTACATTTCGAATAGATGATGCATTTATTTCATACCAGCTTTGTATATTCTAATCTTAGAAGCTCGTGATTTGTAATAACAATCCTTTGGAAATGTATATGATATTGATATTTTCTTTACTTATTTGTCTTATTAAATTTCATTGGAATTGGACATTTATTAATTGGCTTACCTAGCGGGTTGGGTTAGGTGCCATCACGACTAGTTGGATTTTGGATCGTGACAAGCTGGTATCAAAGCTCTAGGTTCATAGGTTTACAAGTCATTAGCAAGTGTCTAGTAGAGTCTTGCGGATCGGTATGATGACGTCCATACCTATCTTCGAGAGGCTACAGAACATTTAGTATATACTTCCCATCTTTCTTTCCTTATCGTGCAACATTGATTCAGCTTGAAGCGTAACTCTTTGAATTCCTTCCAAAGAGTGATTTCTGTGCGCTGATGAAGGGACATTCTGGAGGACTTGAGGTCGAGTTTTGACTGTAACTTGAGCGCGGGTATTTCGGTTATGTGAGCACGTGCTTTTGGACTTATATGTCCGATAGTGTCCCTAGGCGTGGAATTTGTGGCCCGATGAGTGGTTGGATGGCTATATGATGAGTATGATGACTGCAGGATGTGTTCGGATGGTTCGAATATGTTGAGGAGAGTTTTCTTGAGATGTAAAGGGACCATTAGGTGTTTGACTTCTGTCTTGATTTGTCGTATTGGCTCGAGTTGTGGGTGTGTTGAGGGATCTTTCATGTTGTTTAATTATGGAGCGAAGTAGATTTTTATGTCTTGTTATGAGTTCAAATTCAGGAAGATTAAGTAATTACGTAGTAGTTATGGCTGTGAAAGGGTAAAAAGAGATGTCAGTTTGAGGCTAAACAAGTGGGTTCTAACCTTCTAGGTAATATACATATGACTTTTATGACATTGTGTGGAGGCTTTCTTATCTACCAGTGGGTTATATTTGTGCAATTTGTGTTTGGATCGCTTGTGGAAGTTGGCTTGACTGTTATAAGGGTGAATGCGAGATTTGCAGATAATTTGAACTATTAGATGGTTTGTGTTACAGGAGCTCATGAAGGATTTAGTTGGATCTCACTACAGTAATGTGGTATTGTTATTGTAAGTTATCAGATGTTTTATTTCATGGCCTTGAGCCAAGTGGGGGAGTCTGCTATCGACGAGTTGATTGCACGATTATGTGTAGAATTGGTTTCAATTTGAGGTATACTTGTGAATCAGTTATGACTTGCAGAGGTTGAGTTCGAGGATGACTCGAGTAAGAAAATTCCTGGATACGGGTTGTATTACACTCTATGGGTATATGGGAATCATGGAATGATTGAGTGGTTATTTGTGAAGGATGTAGTTTGCATGTAGGAATTTGCTTTTTGGGGTTACTTCTTTGGGTATTGTCGTGCTAATGGGGCACAGGTCGTTCGGCCCGTTTGGTCGGTGCAATTGAGATTTTTGAGCAGTGTGGGACACTCTCGAGAAGGTTCTAATGGGTTCAAGATTTATATGTAGCAATTAAGAGTTTTCCGGATTTGTATATGACTAGAACTTGAGATTTACATTGGATGGTGTCGGGACTCGCGATATATATATATATATATATATATATTTAAAAATGAGTAGTCACTTTGCAATCCACAGCAATTAAACTCAATAATACCCAACGATTATAGATATTTTAAGTTTCTTCAACCAAACCAGTTCTCGAGAAAGAGGAAGATGAGGGAAGAGAAAAAGAAGGAGCATTAATTTGTATCGGATGTAGGGGTGTGCATTCGATTTATCGATTCGATTTTGACCCTTATCGATAATTACTTATCGATTATCGATTTGTACATATGCTTATCGTTATCGTTTCAATAAGGTTTCGATTTTTTCGATTTCGATTTATCAATTTTGGGGGCTTATCGATTCGGTTATCGATTACACCAATAAGAAAATTTGCGGGATTCCACGGAAAGTATATCGCTATAAACGCGCCTAACTAATATGGACAAAAAGAAGCTAAAATAAGACGAACACCATTTATAATATAAAAATTGTGTCAACAAGCACATGGAACAAAACTAAAGTAAGGGATCAAATGTATGCCACCAATACTCCAACGGTATAAAAAAAACAAAACAAAACAAAACACATCATCATGGCTAATTCTGTTTTCCATTAATTTGAACTTCATTCCCTTGATCTTTAAATATGATCATTCCTTAAATGTGGTAGAGGAAATAATAGGGTAAGGGACTTAGGGTAAAGGAAAGGGTATAGATTAGGGAAAATAATATTGTATAGTCGCTTTCAAAATAGTAGCGGAATATATATACATTCTGTATGTTATATTAATCTACACAAATAGGTAATTACTCATTTAACAAGTGTCTACAGTCTAGGGGTGTGCATTCGATTTATCGATTCGATTTTGACCCTTATCGATAATTACTTATCGATGATCGATTTGTATATATGCTTATCGTTATCGTTTCAATAAGGTTTCGATTTTTTCGATTTCGATTTCGATAACAAATAATCGATTCGATTTATCGATAAACCGATTCGAATGCACACCCCTAATCGGATGTCTATATTTGCTAGTTGCTACATTTGTTTCAAAACATGATCAAAAGTTAAACATAGCACCTTAAGGAGGACGTGAAATTCTGTAGATATTTAAACTATATCAAAATTGTTTATTTAATAAAAGAAAACGACAACTATTTTAGGATGGAAATACTGGATAGCACATAAACAATTTTGTGGTAGTTGGAAGTAAACTAATTCTTTTAAACCATTGACGTTGAGGTACATGTTGTAACAACCCGGCCGGTCATTTTAAGAATTAACGCCCCGATCCCCTATTAACTACATTCTCCGTGTTTGTTTCTGCTATTGTGAGTTGCCGGGAAGATTTATTTGGAAATTCGGAGAGTTTTGGGACGCTTGGTCCCTAAATGAGAGTTTAAGTTTTAGAATTTGGACCGTAGTTGGAGCAGTGTGAAGACGGCCCCGGAATGGAATTTCGATGGTTCTGTTAGCTCCGTTGGGTGATTTCGAGTTAGGAGCGTGTTCGGATTGTGTTTTGGAGGTCCGTAGGTCATTTAGGCTTGAAATGCCAAAAGTTGAATTTTTGAAGTTTCCGGTTCGATAGTGAGATTTTGATCCGATGGTCGGAATGGAATTTCAGAAGTTGGAGTACCTCCGTAGTATTGAATATGACGTGTGTGCAAAATTTCAGGTCATTCGATCGAGGTTTGATAGACTTTTTGATCGAAAGCGTATTCTTAGAGTTTTTGAAGTTCTTAGGCTTCAATCCGATGCTAATTGGTTGATTTGATGTTGTTTGAGGTATTTTGGGGATTGGTATAAGTTTGGATAGTGGTATATGACTTGTCTGTGCTTTTGGTTGAGGTTCCGGGGGCCTCGAGATGAATTTGGGTGGTTAACAGGAAGTTGGAACTTGGAATTTGCAGCTGAAGTTCTTTACACTGCTGTCATAACCGCATCTGTGGTTGAGAGGCCGCACAAGCGGCCAAGAGGAAAGTGAGCAGAAACCGCAGAAGCGGACGTGTTACCGTACCTACGGACTGCAAATGCGGCATATGGGTCGCAGGTGCGGAGAGGGAATTTTAAGCGAGAACCACAGAAGCGGTTCCCTTGACTGCAGAAGCGGTATCGTAGATGCGGAAATTGAGCCGCAGATGCGACTTTGCTGGGCAGAAAAATCAGAATTCGAGGGTTTAGTTTCAGAATGTTAGAACTTGATTTGGAGCTCGGGAGAGGGCGATTTTGGGAAGAATCTGAAGAGGAAATCATTGGGTAACAATTTCTTAACCCTTTCTAGTTGTATTCCATTAATTTATTGTTAGTTTTATCATTTAATTTCGGATTGGAGATGAAAATTGGGGAAAAATTAGAAGAGAGTTCTTAGACCTAGAATTCGAGTTTTGACTGGGTATTTGACAGTTGATTTGAATTATTTTGGTATGGTTACACTCGTGAGAGTATGAGGATTCTGAAAATGTAAATGTTATCCGATTTCGAGTCGTGGGCTCGGAGGGCGTTTTGGTCATTTTACCTAATTTCGCGTATTAGCTTAGAATTTAATTGTAGAATCAGTTACTTGAAGTGTTATTTACATTATGCAGTTGAATTGAATAGATTTGGGCCATTTGGAGTCGAGTACTCGTGGCAAGAACGTGGTTTTGGGTTGATTTTGAGCCGGTTCGAGGTAAGTGGCTTGCCTAACCTTGTGTGGGGGACATTCCCCTTAGGATTGGCACTGTGATAATTGAAATGCCTAGTACGTGAGGTGACGAGTGCGTACTTGTGCTAATTGTTGAAAAATCCAGTTTTCATTAAGTACTTAGAATTGTATTCCTTTTCCTGTTTATACTACTTGCAATTTAAGCATGCTGCTAGCTTAGAGGAGCGTGTCTAATTGACTTAATTGCTTTATCTGCCTAAACTGCCTTATTTGTATTATGTGAAGCATGCTAGGTTAGAATTACCTGTTTTACCTTGGTATGAAGTTGAGTTTAATTGAGTATTCTTTGTGTTATTACTGTGTGTTTTACCTTGGGGCTACAGGACGGCATCCCGGGAGATCCCCTGTACGTATTTTAGATTTGAACTGAAGTGCGGGATATCGAGAGATCCCCAGCACGTATATTGAGGATACCAAGAGATCCTCGGGATACCAAGAGATCCCTAGCATATATTGAGGATACCTAGAGATCCTCGGGATACCAAGAGATCCCTGGCATATATTGAATACTAAGAGATCCTCGGGATACCAAGAGATCCCTAGCATATATTGAGGATACTATGAGATCCTCGGGATACCAAGAGATCCCCGGTTATTATCTTTGTGAGGAGTGGTATTCCTTGTGATTGTTTTTTTCTCTGTTCAATCGTTGTTATCCTTATTATCCTGTATTAATTCTTACTGTTAGCTTTCAACTGTACTGTTTTACCTTAATCTGTTATACCTTATATTTCAATTAGCCTCAGTCGGTCCCTGACCTTCCTCGTCACTACCCGACCGAGGTTAGGCTTGGCACTTACTGAGTACCGCTGTGGTGTACTCATGCCCTTCATGCGCATGTTTTTCATGTGCAGATCCAGGTGCTAAAAACTCAGACTTATCCCGCTTGAGGCGAGGCGCTTGTAGAGACTCCAAGGTATATCTGCCGCGTCCGTAGACCAAAGAGTCCCTTTCTACTCTTCCCTTAAGTAGTAGCCCTTCTGTATTATTTATTTTTGTTAGACACTCTAGAGTTAGATACCCTTAGACATTCAAAAGCTTGTGATCATGAGATTCCGGGTTTTGGAAAATGTTATTAGTTTCGAGAGTTGATATTGTGTATGCTGAGCGGAATTTCAAACACTGTTTTATTTCACTATTTCGGTTCCTAATTATTTCTTCTGCAAATTTTGTTTATTTTCCGCATTGCTAGGCTTACCTAGTCGTAGAGACTAGGTGCCGTCACGATGGTTCACGGAGGGCGAACTGGGGTCGTGACAAGTTGGTATCAGAGCTCTAGGTTCATAGGAGTCATGAATCACAAGCCAGTTTATTAGAGTCTCGCGGATCGGTACGGAGACGCCTGTACTTATCTACGAGAGGCTATGTAACTGTTAGGGAAGTTCCACTTCATTTGATTTCCTTGTCGTGCGAGATTTTTGATATCACAATTCTAAACCTCTGTCTTTTATTCTCTCATAGATGGTGAGGACGCGTGCTACCGGAGAAGATCAGGCACCCGCGCCCCTTACTGGAGCCGTCAGAGGCCGGGGCCGGGGTAGAGGCCGAGGACGCGCTCGTGGTGCAGCCAGAGCACCTGCGCGAGCTGCCACTGCGGTGCCACCAGTAGTTCCAGATGGAATCCAGACACCCGATACGTCTGCTACTACTACTCTAGCACTCCAGGAGACTTTGGCGCAGTTTATGACTATGTACGCCACTCTAGCTCGGGCAGGGTTGCTCCCCTTGCTGTAGCTACATCCCAGGCCGGGGGAGGAGCACAGACTCCCGCCACCCGCACTCCTGAGCAGCGAATGCATGTTGATCAGGTCCCAGAGGTTATTCCCGTACAGTCGGTAGCCCCAGCTCAGCCCGAGGAGAGGGCAGTAGTTTTAGAGGAGGAGCACAAGAGGCTTGAGAGGTTCAAGAAGTATCAGCCTCCTACATTTAGCGAGCTAGCCTCAGATGATGCCCTTGGATTTCTTGAGGAGTGCTACCGTATCCTCCGTACCATGTGTATATCAGGGTCGAGTGGAGTTTCCTTCACTACCTTCCAGCTTCGAGGAGCCGCCTATCAGTGGTGGCGTGCTTATGAGTTAGACAGTCCGGATGGGGCAGCTTCCCTGACTTGGGCTCAGTTTTCAGATATGTTCACGAGGGAGTATGTCCCCCAGAGTCTCAGGGACGCTTGGCGCGCAGAGCTTGAGCGTTTGCGCCAGGGTACCATGACTATCTCGGAGTATGATGTCCATTTCACCGACTTGGCTAGACATGCACCAGCCTTGGTTTCAACGGTTCACGAGAAGGTTCGCCGGTTTATTGAGGGGCTTATTCCCAGCATCCGGTCTAGCATGGATCGTGAGTTGGAGATGGATATTTCTTATCAGCAGGTGGTGAGCATTACTAGGGGGATTGAGGGTATGCATGCTAGGGATAGAGAGGAGAGGGAGGCCAAGAGGTCTCGAGAGTCGGGCCATTATTCTGGTGCCCGTGCCCCAGCTGCAGGTCGTCATGGTAGGGGTTATATGAGTCGCC
>NW_017673540.1:34524-57992 GCF_001879085.1 Nicotiana attenuata
TATTTTGTATCACCCGGGCAAGGCCAATGTGGTGGCCGATGCTTTGAGCCGTCGGGCAGAGAGTTTGGGGAGTTTGGCTTATTTACCAGCGGCAGAGAGGCCTATGGCGATGGATGTTCAGGCCTTAGCCAGCCAGTTTGTGAGATTGGATCTTTTGGAGCCCAGTCGGGTTCTAGCTTACATGGTCTCTCGATCTTCCTTATTTGATCGTATCCGGGAGCGTCAGTTTGATGACCCTCATTTACTTGTCCTCAAGGACAAGGTTTTGCATGGCGATGCCAGAGATGTGACCATTGGTGATGACGGGGTATTGAGGTTACAGGATCGAGTTTGTGTACCCAATGTTGATGGGCTTCGGGAGTTGATTCTAGAGGAGGCCCATAGTTCGCGGTATTCCATTCATCCGGCAGCCGCGAATATGTACCAGGATCTGAGATAGGTGGAGGCGGATGAAGAAAGATATAGTTGGGTTTGTAGCTCGGTGCCTTAATTGTCAGCAGGTGAAGTATGAGCACCAGAGACCGGGTGGATTGCTTCAGCAGATAGAGATTCCGGAGAGGAAGTGGGAGCGGATCACCATGGTCTTCGTATCTGGGCTCCCATGGACTTTGAGGAAGTTCGATGCCATTTGGGTTATTGTGGATCGACTGACCAAGTCCTTGCATTTCATTCCTATGTGCACCACCTATTCTTCGGAGCGGTTGGCAGAGATTTATATTCGGGAGATTGTTCGTCTGCATGGTATTCTAGTTTCCATCATTTCAGATAGAGGTACTCAGTTCACATCTCGGTTCTGGAGGGTCGTTCAGCATGAGTTAGGTACTCGGGTGGAGTTGAGTACATCATTTCACCCTTAGATGGATAGGCAGTCCGAGCGCACTATTCAGATTCTTGAGGATATGCTCCGTGCGTGTATGATTGAGTTTAGAGGGTCTTGGGATCAGTTCTTGCCATTGGCGGAGTTTGCCTACAACAACAGCTATCAGTGCAGCATTCAGATGGCTACGTATGAGACTGTATATGGTAGGCGGTGCAGATCCCCGGTGGGTTGGTTTGAGCCGGGTGAGGCTAGATTATTGGGCACAGACCTGGTTCAGGATGCTTTGGAGAAGGTCAAGGTGATTGAGGATAGACTCCGTACAGCCCAGTCCAGACAGAAGAGCTACGCAGACCGGAAGGTTCATGATGTATCCTATATGGTTGGAGAGCGGGTTCTGCTTCGGGTTTCGCATATGAAGGGCGTCATGAGATTTGGGAAGAAAGGGAAGTTGAGTCTGAGGTTTATTGGCCCTTTTGAGATTTTGAGGCGTGTTGGGGAGGTTGCTTATGAGCTTGCCTTCCCTCCCAGCTTGGCAGGAGTTCATCCGGTATTTCATGTTTCGATGCTCAAGGGGTATCACGTTAATCCATCGCACGTGTTGGATTTCAGTTCAGTCCAGTTGGACAAGGATCTATCTTAAGTTGAGGAGCTAGTGGCGATATTGGACAGGCAGATTCGAGAGCTGAAGTCAAAGAACATTGCATCAGTGAAGGTTCATTGGCGGGGTCAGCCGGTCGAGGAGGCGACCTGGGAGACCGAGCAGGATATGTACAGTCGTTACCCTCATCTTTTCACTATATCAGGTATGTCTCTATGCTCGTTCGAGGACGAATGAATGTTTAAGTGTGGGAGGATGTAATGTCCGGGCCGGTCGTTTTAAGAATTAACGCCCCGATTCCCTATTAACTGCATTCCCCGTGTTTGTTTCTGTTATTGTGAGTTGCCGGGAAGATTTATTTGGAAATTCGGAGAGTTTTGGGACACTTAGTCCCTAAATGAGAGTTTATGTTTTAGAATTTGGACCGTAGTCGGAGCAGTATGAAGACGGCCTCGGAATGGAATTTTGATGGTTCCGTTAGCTCCATTGGGTGATTTCGGGTTTAGGAGCGTGTTCGGATTATGTTTTGGAGGTCCGTAGCGCATTTAGGCTTGAAATGCCGAAAGTTGAATTTTTGAAGTTTTCGGTTCGATAGTGAGATTTTGATCCGAGGGTCGGAATGGAATTCCGGAAGTTGGAGTAACTCCGTAGTGTTGAATGTGACGTGTGTGCAAAATTCCAGGTCATTCGGACGAGGTTTGATAGACTTTTTGATCGAAAGAGTATTTTGAGAGTTTTTGAAGATCTTAGGCTTGAATCCGATGCTAATTGGTTGATTTGATGTTGTTTGAGGTGTTTTGGGGATTGGTATAAGTTTGGATAGTGGTATATGACTTGTCTGTGCTTTTGATTGAGGTCCGGGGGCCTCGGGATGAATTCGGGTGGTTAACGGAAAGTTGGAACTTGGAATTTGCAGCTAAAGTTCTTTGGGCTGCTGTCATAACCGCATCTACAGTTGAGAGGCCGCAGATGCGACTCCCGCAGATGCGGAGTCAAGCCGCAGAAGCGGCCAAGAGGAAAGTGAGCAGGAACCGCAGAAGCGGACGTGTTACCGCACTTGTGGGACCGCAGATGCGGCATATGGGTCGCAGGTGCGGAGAGGGAATTTTAAGCGAGAACCGTAGAAGCGGTATCGCAGATGCGGAAATTGAGCCGCAGATGCGACTTTGCTAGGCAGAAAAATCAGAATTCGAGGGTTTAGTTTCAAAAAGTTAAAAATTGATTTGGAGCTCGGGAGAGGGCGATTTTGGGAGGAATCTGAAGAGGAAATCATTGGGTAACAATTCCTTAACCATTTCTAGTTGTATTCCATTAATCTATTGTTAGTTTTATCATTTAATTTCGGATTGGAAATGAAAAATGGGGGAAAATTAGAAGAGAGTTCTTAGACCTAGAATTCGAGTTTTGACTGGGTATTTGACAGTTGATTTGAATAATTTTGGTATGGTTAAACTCGTGAGAGTATGACGATTCTGAAAATATAAATTTTACCCGATTTTGAGTCGTGGGCCCGGAGGGCGTTTTGGTCATTTTACCTAATTTTGCGTATTAGCTTAGAATTTAATTGTAGAATCAGTTACTTGAAGTGTTATTTACATTATGCAATTGACTTGAATAGATTTGGGCCATTTGGAGTCGAGTACTCGTGGCAAGAACGTCGGATTGATTTTGAGCCGGTTCGAGGTAAGTGGTTTGCCTAACCTTGTGTGGGGGACATTCCCCTTAGGATTGGTACTGTGATAATTGAGATGCCTGGTACGTGAGGTGACGAGTGCGTACTTGTGCTAATTGTTGAAAAATCCGATTTTCATTAAGTACTTGGAATTGTATTCCTTTTCCTGTTTATACTACTTGCAATTTAAGTCTGCTGCTAGCTTAGAGGAGCATGTCTAATTGACTTAATTGCTTTATCTGCCTAAACTGCCTTATTTGTATTATGTGAAGCATGCTAGGTTAGAATTACCTGTTTTACCTTGGTATGAAGTTGAGTTTAATTGAGTATTCTTTGTGTTATTACTGTGTGTTATACCTTGGGGCTACGGGACGGCATCCCGGGAGATCCCCTGTACGTATTTTAGATTTGAACTGAAGTGCGGGATACCGAGAGATCCCCAGCACGTATATTGAGGATATCAAGAGATCCTCGGGATACCAAGAGATCCCTAGCATATATTGAGGATACCTAGAGATCCTCGGGATACCAAGAGATCCCTGGCATATATTGAGTATACTAAGAGATCATCGGGATACCAAGAGATCCCTGGCATATATTGAGGATACTAAGAGATCCTCGGGATACCAAGAGATCCCCGGTTATTATCTTTGTGAAGAGTGGTATTCCTTGTGATTGTTTTTGTCTCTGTTCAGTCATTGTTATCCTTATTATCCTGTATTAATTCTTACTGTTTGCTTTCAACTGTATTGTTTTACCTTGATCTGTTATACCTTATATTTCATTTAACCTCAGTAGGGCCCTGACCTTCCTCGTCACTACCCGACCGAGGTTAGGCTTGGCACTTACTGAGTACCGCTGTGGTATATTCATGCCCTTCCTGCGCATGTTTTTCATGTGCAGATCCAGGTACTGCGACTCAGACTTATCCTGCTTGAGGCGAGGCGCTTGTAGAGACTCCGAGGTATATCTGCCGCGTCCGTAGACCGAAGAGTCCCTTTCTACTCTTCCCTTAAGTAGTAGCCCTTCTGTATTATTTATTTTTGTTAGACACTCTGGAGTTAGATACTTGTAGACATTCAAAAGCTTGTGATCATGAGATTCCGGGTTTTGGGAAATGTTATTAGTTTCGTGAGTTGATATTGCGTATGCTGAGCGGCATTTTAAGCACTCTTTTATTTCACTATTTCGGTTCCTAATTATTTCTTCCGCAAATTTTATTTATTTTCCCCATTGCTAGGCTTACCAAGTCGTAGAGACTAGGTGCCGTCACGATGGTTCACGGAGGGCGAACTGGGGTCGTGACACACGTAGAGAAAGAAAAAGAACACAACATAGCCACACTAAATCCGTGAAAATTAAATTTTACTACTTAGTATACATGCAAACTTCTCTATAGCAGTGTTGTTTATTCTAATTTTTTTTATTGTTGTAGCAAAGTGCTATTGTTATAGAGAACACCTATTATAACATAGCTTGAAAATTAATTTCAAAGAAACTTGAGTTTTATAGTGAATGATAGCTATATACCGATGCTGTTATAGCGAGGTTTGATTGTAATAGGCAGATGAAAGTTTCTTGGAAAATACTTTATTGAATTTGTTTTTATTTACTTGTTCAAACACCCAGTTACCAGTCCTAGCTTTTGTTCCATGCTACCTACACAGAAACTGAAATTTGGAACCTTCCATTCTGACAACTTTTCTTAGTATTTCCTTTGTCCTTTTCGTGATTTGTCATTAAATATATTATTTTCAATGAGCTGTTGATCCCGCGTGGTTGACAATGACCAAATCATACCATAACATAGCAACAAACTTGTCTTGATTTGCCTTTTCTTTCCCAGCTACAATCTTTTTCCTAAAAATAGCATTGTGGGGTATTGTAGAAATAAATGGAGAATCCATCGGAGTGGGGCGGAGGGAGAGGGAAAAGGGTGGTGGTGATAGGCGGAGGAGTAGCTGGTTCCCTCATTGCCAAGTCCCTTCAGTTCGATGCTGATTTAACCCTTATTGATCCGTAAGCTCTCCTCTCTTTTTCAATTAATTAATTTGCAGTGTGCATATACCCCATTTAATATGTAGAGACTTATATCTGATTATTTCAAAGAAAATTTGTGTATGAAAGATATATGTCTTAGCATGGCGCGAGTAATAAGCTTTTGCTATGGAAATGCATTCTCTTGACTTGGTTGACTTGTTACTTAATGTTATAGTAATTGCTTTTTCTTAACTTTTCAGCTCTGTTTATTGATAATTTTGTTTGATTACATGGGTTTAGATAAACTCAGATGCAATGTCACAATAAAATTGGCCAATTTTAGAAACTAAAGATGGGAATTTTGTTAAAAATTAAACCCTAAACCCAAATTGCCTTTGATTTTCTAAAGAAAACTCTTTCCTGTGTGTATTTGGTTCAATGTGTTTTAATGGGTAGCAAAATTACCTGTTAATGTTAACAGGAAGGATTATTTGGAGATACCATGGGCAAGCTTAAGAGCAATGGTAGAGCCTTCTTTCGCTGAGAGATCAGTGATCGACCACAAAGATTACCTCGCCAATGGGCGTCTCATTGTTTCCAAAGTCACTAATATCACCAACAAAGAAGTCTTGACTGCAGACGGACGTCAAGTTGCCTATGACTATCTTGTCGTAGCCACCGGCCACTATGATCCCCTGCCCATTACTAGAACTGATAGACTGGAAGAGTATCGATCAGGTATACATAACATCAAAGACTTCTTTTATAATATGAATTTGTTATTTGGATCCTCATCCTTAAGTCGTTAGATATACCATCTGCTCTGCTTTTCAACGAGCAAACTATATGTACTTTTACCTTAGCAAGCTATGCTGGAACCAGATAATTGTATGACAAGTTTATTTATTAGCTATGTTGCTTCTCCAGAAATGCCACCACATTGGTGTCGGACTCTCCCAAAGTTATGCCTTTTTGGAGGAGTACGACGACATTTTTGGAGGATCTGAGCAACATAGTTTCTAAGATTGTTTTACTATAAAATGAAGATGTCGAGATCTACTAGTGATTAAATTGTTTCTTATTCGATCATCTTCCTTCAAAATTATTAGAGTCTTTTCATAAAAGAATGCACTGAAGATGACTTGATGTTACTGGTCCAAATTGTGCAAGGGTCGACTGATTATGATATCTTTCTTGTTGCAGAAAATGAGAAGATAAAAGCAGCTGACTCTATATTGATTGTTGGTGGTGGACCTGTTGGGGTTGAACTTGCAGCAGAAATCGCGGTCGACTTTCCTGAGAAGAAGGTAACTCTGGTGCATAATGGATCCAGGTTGCTAGAGTTCATTGGACCAAAAGCAGCTGACAAGACTTTAGAATGGTTGAAATCTAAGAATGTGGAAGTGAAATTGATGCAATCTGTAGATTTGAGTGATAACACCTCAGATGGAAACAAAACATATTTCACTTCATCCGGAGAAACTATCAAAGCAGATTGCCATTTTCTTTGCACAGGAAAACCACCAGCTTCAGAATGGTTAAGGGAAACGTATTTGAAGGACCGAATGGATAACTTTGGAAGGTTAAAAGTTGATGAAAACCTTAGAGTCAAGGGTCATAGAAACATATTTGCCGTTGGAGATATCACTGATATTAAGGTAAGCACTGAATAATTGCATATCTCATATTTCTTGAAACCTTTT
Organism: Nicotiana attenuata; assembly: GCF_001879085.1. NCBI lineage: Eukaryota > Viridiplantae > Streptophyta > Magnoliopsida > Solanales > Solanaceae > Nicotiana > Nicotiana attenuata. Next base: position 41,298 of record NW_017673540.1, read on the forward strand.
TCCTTGTAGCTGTAAATAGTATTTTGTATTAAAGGCAGTACAGATATGAAAACATCCAATCGCATGAGGAAAAACTTGAAAATGTGGTTGCACTGACTTTTGTTGTTACAGCTGCTACAGTTAAAAAATATATGTGTCGATTTTGATAACAGAATAGTACTTAGAGGAACTGACAGCTAGTATTTCAAATTTTTGAGCAATATTCTTCTATTATTGAAGTGAATTCTTATTCTTCTAATTCGCTACCAGGAACTTAAACAAGGATATTCAGCTCAGAAGCATGCTGTAGTGGCGGCGAACAACTTGAAACTATTGATGAGTGGAAAGGAAAGCAAACTTGCAACTTATGAGCCTAAGTCAGCCAAGATTATTGTTTCATTAGGAAGGCAGGATGCAGTGGCTCAATTCTCATTCACAACTATCATTGGATTAGTTCCCGGGATGATCAAATCAAAGGATTTATTCGTGGGGAAAACGAGGAAGAAAATGGGGCTTCCTCCCAAGTAATATTGTTCATTCATGAGATTCGGATCATTCTGGCTGTAAGAAAATGTTGCTTTTTTTTTTTTTTTTTTCCTTTCATGGCCGAAACTCAAGTTCTTCTACTACGTTTTGCAGTAGAATGTGCATAATAGTTCAATTTTTTTCTGGCTCTGCTATAAATATGAGATATCTGTTGAGTATAAGATGCAGTAGTCCTTCTTTATGTTGGCTTGTTATTTTCTATTAGATGTGTGGAAATTGCATTGATTTGTAAACTATAAATGTGAATTATAGTACTATTTTTGAAGAACTTTAATGTTAACATGGTCTAAAGAGGAAGCTAAGCTAAGCTGTGCTATGATTCTTTTAAAAAGAAAACAGGAAAAGGAAAAACAAATCTTTGTACTAAACTCAATTTTAAAATTTCAGTTTTGACGAATCAAACGACCAAAATTATATGTTGTTTTGTAGTAGTAGTATTTTTGAAAATGTCATATTACTACGGGCTCGGTGATCTAGTAAGAAATTCACCAATATATATAACGTTGTAGTGTAGTAAGAGCTCAGTCAACAATTTTTATGGATTAAAACCTCACAGTTCTTCCAATGCAGGCTCGGGTCCTGTTAGAGCATGGCTTCCACATTGTACTGCCTGTCTCCACAGCGTAGCAGGAATTAAATGCGTCAAAATGGTTAATACACCCAAAATTTTGGAAAACACATTGATCATATCCTATCCTAGTTCTTTTGTTTCCTTTCCCCAAGAATTTCTGTTTTGGTTTTACCTCGTGGAGATGTAATGTAGCCGTGCTACATTGAATGAAAGTAAATTGCTTCGGTCTGATTCTCAAAATTTACTTCGTTTTAAAAATGGTTCTTCCAAATATTACTCTGCTTTCAAATTTCATTTTAGAGTATGCTATCATGAGAAATTGAGTATTGTGAAAGAAATACCTATAGAAAAAATTGAAAAGTAAATGAACGAAATTTATAAAGTAATTTGACAATTGTTCACAAACCTAACCCAACTTTTTCTAGGTTTTCGCCACCCTAAGTCACTATCTACGTACCACTAACACTTGTAGTGGGATGTATAGGATATCATTTCCTTAATCAGTAGTCTCACATTCGAGTTTTGGAATGGAAAAAATTTCGTTAGGGAGCGCTTCGTCCTTTTGCGCCGTCCTATAGAAGCACCGGTCTGTAGGTATGAACCTATGGTGAATGAAGGTGTTAAATATGGGGACGAGGTAGACCTAAATTGCTTTGAAAGAAGTTGCCTCGAAAGACTTATAAATCCTTGGAACCAATACAGAATTAGCTAAAGATAAAACGCAATGTGAAAAAAACATATATGTGATATATATATATATATAAATATATACACACACACACACACACACACGCACGCACACACTTTTTTTTTACTACGTACGACAGTTATTTTATTTTGGCATGATGATGATATGAGTTGAGTTTAAAGAAGTGAAACTGTCACGACCCAAAATCAACCGTCGTAAGGGCACCTATCGTGGAGCTAGGCCAGCCATTACACAACATCTCAATACAGTAAACACGTTAAAAATAAAGGTGGAAGAAATTAATATTTAAGAAAAACCTTTTTTGAAAAACAAAAGCAAACCAAAATATGATACAATCCATCCCAAAACCTGGGTGTCACAGAGTACATGAGCCTCTAAACCAGAATACAGTCCACTACAGTGTCTGGGGAATAAAAATTGAAATATAGATAGAGATAAAGAAGGAGAGTCAAGGCCTACGAACGCCATGCAGCTACCTCGATAGTCTCCGGGACCTGACTCTTTAATCAGCAGCCGCCGTGACCAGAAGCACCTAGATATGCACACGAGGTGCAGGGAGTAACGTGAGTACAGCCAACTCAGTAAGTAACAGGTCCAACCTTTGGACTGAAAGGTAGTGACAAACTCAACTGGTACAGTTAAAAATAGAAATAACAGTGCAGAAATGTAGGCATGCTTTCAAGTTAAATAGATAGCTCAAAACAGTAAAATAGATCAGATGTGAACAATGTGAAGATTATAACTCTTCTATTTCTACATGCCAATGCACATGCTTTACGTGATGCACCATGCTAACAGCCTCATACTCACACTCTCAAATGCTCAACCAATCAGTATTGTATATAGTCCATACGGCCCAGGGAAGACCCATCCCGAAATATATAAATCACTGACCATCAGTCACCCAGTACCGAGGAAGGCCAGTCCAGCCCTTCGGAGTAGATCCATCTCCAGGTATCAAGTACTTCGGACAAAAACTATGTTCAGGGAAGATCCATCCCTCAATAATATCAACCGCGCTCACTGGGGGTGTGTACAGACTCCGGAGGGGCTCCTACAGCCCAAGCGCTATCCTAAAATCAGTATAACCTCTTCGGCGTGCAGTCCGATCCCATAATTGTCACTCATAATTAGGCTCTCAGCCTCAATCTCTCCAGTCTCACTCACAGACTCACAATATCATGAAAATTAGCCCGGAACAATGATATAACGTATCAATAAATAACATTTAAGACTGAGATATGATATGAAATGAATGAATATGACTGAGTACGAAATATCAATGAAATCACTAAGGTGACAGCAAGAAACGATCACTATGGGTCCCAACCATACCAGCATAAAGCCTAAACATGATATCTAGCATAATTAATATCTCAATTACTTTATCACATGATGAAAATACGGATATGAACAAGATAGAATCACTATACAGTGCCATGGAATCAACCAGGTCACAATTCTCACGGTGCATGCCCGCACGCCCAATACTTGGCATGTGCGTCACCTCAATACCAATCACATAACACATAATTCGGGGTCTCGAACCCTTAGAATCAAGTTTGAAAGTGTTACTTACTCAATTCGGGCAAAATTCTACTCCAAAATGCCTTTACCACTCAAATCAGTCTCCAAACGTCCCCGAATGTAGCCACAAGCAATACAATACAATTAATATAGGCTAAATGGATCGATTCCACATGAAAAACACTAATTTATAACCAAAAATCCAAAATCGGCTCACCCCCCGGACCACGTCTCGAAATCTGACAAAAGTTAGAAAACCCGAAAGCTCATTCACTCATGAGTCTAACCATACCAAATTTACCCAAATCCGATAACAAAATCTCATTCAAAACCTCAAAAATTTAACTCAAGAACTCTTCCTCTTTTTCCCTAATTTTTCATCCCAAATCACAAATTAGATGATGGAATTAAAGGCATAATCATGGAATTTAGCTAAAACCAAGTAAAAATCACTTACCCCAATCAACTCCTTGAAAATCCCTTTAAGAATCGCCCAAATCCGTGGTCTCTAGCTCAAAATATGAAAAATGGGTTCAAACCCTCGTTTTTTAAATTTAACACCGCTACCCAGATATTTCTTCATCGCGAACGCGGCCTTTCCCTCGCGTTCGCGTAGCACAATTGATTCTGCCGCCCGAAAGCGAACGCGTCCAACCAACCGTGAACGCGATGCTTCGCTGACCCCTCACTTCGCGAACGCGACTAACCTTCCGCGAACGCATAGACCAAATGGCTGGGGTCCCCGGCTGCCTCACTCCTCTTCGCGAACGCGTTACACTTCTCGCGTTCGCGATGCCTCCACTGACCACACCTTCGCGAACGCGGGCTCCTCTTCACGAACGCGAAGAGAAAACTTCCATCATCCTCCAAGTACACTTCAGAACCTCCCTCGCAAATGCATAAGAGGAAACCAGATGAACCAATGACCAGCAACTTCAGCTATTTCACCAACTCAAAATCAAGTCTGTTAACCACCCGAAATCAACCCGAGGCCCCCGGGACCTTAACCAAACATACCAACAAGTCTTATAACCTGATATGAACTTAGTCGAATCCTCAAATCACCTCAAACAACATCAAAAATACAAATTACACACAGATTCAAGCCTAATGAACTTTGAAATTTCAAAATTCCACAAACGATGCCGAAACCAATAAAATCACGTCCGATTGACCTCAAAATTTGCACACATGTCATAATTGACACCGTGAACCTACTCCAACTTTTGGAAATCCAATCCGGCCCTGATATCAAAAACTCCACCCTCGGTCAAACTTCCCAAAATTTCAACTTTCGCCAATTCAAGCCTAATTTTATTATGGACCTCCAAATCACAATCCGGACATGCTCCTAAGTCCAAAATTACCTAACGAAGCTAACGAAACCATCGAAATTCAAATCCTAGGTCATTTACACATAAGTCGACATCCGGTCAACTTTTCCAGCTTAAGCTTTCAATTAGGAGACTAAGTGTCTCAATTCACTCTGAAATCTCTCCGGACCCGAACCAACTAACCCGGTAAGTCATATAATAGTTGTAGAACACAAAAGGAAAGGTAAATAGGGGAACGGGGCTAAAACTCTCAAAATGACCCACCAGGTCGTTACATCCTCTCCTTATTAAACAAATGTTCGTCCTCGAACGGGTCTAGAAACATAACCGGAGTCTCAAATAGGTCTGGATATCAGCTTCGCATCTCCCACTCGGTCTCCCAAGTAGTCTCCTCCACAGGCTGAAGTCTCCACTGCACCTTCACTGAAGCTATATCCCTTGACCTCAACTTTCGAACCTGCCGATCCAAAATGGCCACCGGCTCCACGTCATAAGTCAAATCAACATCTAACTGAACCGTGCTGAAATCCAAAACATGAGACGGATCGCCGAACTTCCGGAGCATAGAAACATGAAATACTAGATGTACACTTGACAAACTAGGTGGCAAGGCAAGCTTGTAGGCTACCTCTGTAATCCTTTGAAGCACTCAAACGGCCCAATAAACTGAGGGCTCAATTTGCCCATCTTCCCAAATTTCATAACACCCTTCATGGGTGAAACCTTCAGTAGAACCTTCTCCCTAACCATGTAAGGCACATCACGGTCCTTCCTGTAAGCATAACTCTTCTGTCTCCACTGCGCCGTGCGAAGCCGCTCCTGAATCAATTTCACGTCCAATGCATCCTGAACCAAGCCTGTACCCAAAAGCCTAGCCTCGCCCAGCTCAAACAAACCCACCGGAGATCTACACCGCCTCCAATATAAATGCTCATAAAGAGCCATCTGAATGCTCAACTGATAACTATTGTTGTAAGCAAACTCCGCGAGCGGTAGAAACTGGTCCCATAAACCCCCAAAATGAATGACACAAGCGCGTAGCATGTCCTCTAATATCCGAATAGTGCGCTTGGACTCTCCGTCCGTCCGAGGTTGAAACATTGTGCTCAACTCCACCCGAGTGCCCAACTCTTGATGCACGGCCCTCCAAAACTGCAATGTAAATTGCGTGCCTCCATCTAAAATGATGGAAACTGGCGCACTGTGTAGGCGAACAATCTCGCTGATGTAAATCTCAGCCAACCGCTATGAAGAATAAGTAGTACCAACTGGAATGAAGTGTGCGGACTTGGTTAGCCGATCCACAATCACCTAAATAGCATCGAACTTCCTCAAAGTTCGTGGGAGCCCAACTACGAAATCTATGGTGATCCGCTCCCACTTCCATTATGAAATCTCTATCCTCTGAAGCAATCCACCCGGTCTTTAATGCTCATATTTTACCTGGTGACAGTTGACACACCGATCTACAAATTCAACTATATCCTTCTTCATTCTTCTCCACCAATAGTGCTACCTCAAATCCTATACATCTTCGCGGCACCCGGATGGATGGAATACTACAAGTTGTGGGCCTCCTCAAGAATCAACTCTCGTAGCCCATCTACATTGGGCACACATATCCGGCCTTGTATCCTCAACACCCCATCATCACCAATAGCCACATCTCTGGCATCACCGTGCTGAACCCTGTCCTTGAGGACAAGCAAATGTGGATCATCATACTAGAGCTCTCTGATGCGATCAAATATGGAAGACCAAGAAACCACACAAGCTAGAACCTGAATGGGCTCCGAAATATCTAATCTCATGAACTGGTTGGCCAAGGCCTTAACATCAACAGCAAGAGGTCTCTCACCACCAGGAATGAATGCAAGACTACCCATACTCACTGTTGAACTAGCCACAAAAGATTCAATGTTGAACTAGCCACAAAATTACTCAAAATAGGTCCAAAACGGCCTTCACGTACTCAGCTAAAAGTTAGATACCCTAAAAATCTAAAAAAGAACTATTTATACGAGGCTGAATTTTCTGGACAAAAATACCCCTGCGGAGGTACCACGGACAGCGGAAAATGCCCGCGGCCGCGGTGAGGTTTTTTAGCTTGATTTTTAGGTCTCTGAATCTGGCCGCTGTAGACCGCGAAAAATGCACCGCGGCCGGGGTGGCTTCACTATGGTCCGCCCAAAATGGAATGCGGCCGCAGCGGCTTCCAACTTCTAAAATCCCAGCTCTCTGAATCTCTTCTCCGCAGACCGCATAAAATGGATTGCGGCCGTGGTGAGGCTATTGCGGTCCGCACAAAATGGATTGCGGCTGCAATGCTTGAGCTTCCAAAATTTGCACCTCTCTGAATCTCCTCACCGCAGACCGCATAAAATGGATTGCGGCCGCGATGGGTCTATTACAGCTTTGCTTTGACTTGTTCTTGATACTTGTGCAGGTTTCACTCCTTTTGAAGCTGGTTTTGACCTCTTGTAACTTTCTTGACCAAACCCTGCAAACAAGTACAACATGTAAGCCTTTGGGACTATTTGTATACATTTTTAATCAAAACTCAAGTAAAAAGGAGTGTAAAATGAACTCGAATCTCTAGTTATCAACTCCCCCAAACTTAAGATTTTGCTTGTCCTCAAGCAAACAAAATAAGTCCCACCTTCATAAGAATACAACCAAGAAAATTCAGCTGACCTAAAGTGACCTCATCTAGCTTCAATTGGGACTAACAATTGCCCTCAATTCAAATGAATCATTAACAACATTCAACCTTTTAAACACCATGGTTTTAGTGTGACGCAAAAGCATCAAGGATTGACTCAACTCATCAAAGAAACTCTTTCTATTACTTTGGTCATTGTGGAACCCAAACTCATACTCCTCAACTCTCCATAAGCAAACCTCACTTTAGGTTGTAGCACTCAGAACAAGGATTGTGGAAAACACTCATCTCTCTCAAAGAAAGGTCACAAGTTCGGCTCTAAGTACCATAGGCTTGCCCCTAATGTGACTCACCACTAATGTAAGCTTCATTCAACTCAAGATCATATAGGGCTTTTGTGGAGATATAGTGAAGGCTTTTGGTTCAGGGTAGGAAATATCTGGTCTAAGTAGGTTCCATCTTCCCTTAAGCACTTCATTTGCTTTACTTTGGCACACATTCTCTTGACTTTTTAATTCATTTACTTCTTTCTTAGGGGTTAGAGAGACACACTGTCACTCTTTCTCGTTCATTTCAAACCCTTTTCTCCTTTCTAGCCTTTCCACGCCTTTCATCACCTTACTTTTATTGAATCCCTTCATTTCTTCTATATTGATCATTCTTTTTGACTTTTTGATTTTCTTTCTTTTTCTTTTTGCCTTTCCTTTTCTTCGCTTTTGTACCTTTTACCACTTTGTTGCATTCCTCGTCTCTCCCCCCAAACTTATGATTTTGCCATGTGCTAAGGAAAGATTGGGTGCCAAGAGAGGGTCTTTTCAAAATGGGTAAAGGCTTGTATCATGGTTTTTGAAGGAAAAAGGGTTATGGCTCAAAGGAGTTGACTAGGGACATTATCATTGGTAGGCTATGGATGTTTTCAAGATATCATTCGGATCAAGGAGAGCCTATAGTCACTTCTCAATCAAACTACACTTAGGATTTTGCCTAGACAAACATTCAGGGCAAGTTCTAGACTCAATGGCACGGGACTTGGACTTGCAATTCAAATTCTCACCACACAAGCTATAGGATTGCTAAAGAGACAGAGTCGAGGGCCCACAACGACCTTAGCTAAGATTTGAGCAACATACACGGTCCCGAAAAACCACTTGATGATTGTTGGCCAACACAAGAGTCTCAAGGTCACAACTATCACCATCCTATACACACCAATTTGTTTTTGACCATAGGATCAAAGGCAAATGTGTTAGGCCCAAGTGAAGCTTTGCCTGAGGCACTATTACTCACTAGCTATTATTTACACAAAAACAAAAAGAAAACAGACTCAAACCCTTAAGAAGATTGTCACGCCATCCACCATCGGGAAGAGCCACCCGGTTCACACAAATTCCACCTTTGGAAAGAACCGTGGCATTAAGAAAACCAAAGGCTTATTTGAACGCAAAACTCAAAATAAGAAGCTACCAAAATGAAATAAGAAGCTATGAAAGAAAAATGCGAAAAGTAAAATGAATATGTACAAGAGGGGATTTAGACGAATATACATAAGAGGGAATGAATATATACATCAGAAAGTAACTTTATATACTGAACAGAGTTGTAAAATACGAAAAGTGAAATAAACTAGTAAAATTATGTACATACCAAAAGTGAAAATCAAAGCATAATAAAAGGAAAATGGTATCATATTTACAACACCATATCATCAAAATAGGGCTAACCCCTTAAATGAAAGCTAGCATTGTCCTCAATGCTAACTAACCAAAAATAGCTCAAAATAAGATAGAGAGTAAAGAAAACTCCCTATTGGCCCTCCGTCTGCATAGGCTCATGAGCCTGGGTCCCTGGGTCCTCGGACTGCTCGGGAACCTGTGACTGGATCCCTGTAACCTGTGTCTGCACTGGGACCTGGGGCTGGCTAGAGGAACCTTCCTGAGGCTCCGCCAACTCAATCACTGCATCATCAGTACGGGGAATCGCCTTTCTCCTCTTTGGTGCCCTCTTTACATCCCGCTCCTGCTCAGGCTGGACTGCTGGGGTCGGGTCATGTAATTGCAGCTCCAATGGCAAGTGATCAGCATCCTTCATTTTCTCCACTTCGACCCTCAACTCTTTCACAGACTCCTTTGATGCTCTGGTCTTTCTCAGCTTCTTTGCTTCCTTTGCCAGCTCCTTCAATGCTTTCCCATGAGTACCTACAGCATCCAATATCAATTGCTGGTTCTCCAGGAGCTTCTTCTGGTTGTCCAGAAGCTCCTTGAGAGTATTATCCACTGACTGTGGGACCTGTAGCTGAGGGGGTACAGACTGGGCTGCCACCGAGGTAGAAAGCACAGACAGCTTAGAAGTAGCTGCCTGCATCCAATTGTTGATACTGGCAAGGGTTTGGCTCAAACGGTGGGCCGTCAATGGATAGGCTGAAGATGAGGGGATATCTGGGGCAATGGTAGTAGAGGGTCCTGGGGCAGTATCTGGGGTAGCTGAGGGGGGCTGAGAAGGAGCTACTACTACTACTGGCTCTTCAGACTAGCCAGTAGAAGCAGTGGATTTGCCTTTAGGATCTTTGCCTTTGGGGTTGTCATCACTCTGCAGGCTGTACCAGGAAAAAGGTGCCTTTGGCTTCACCTTCACATCAAACTTCCTCTTCTCCACCTCCAAGTCATCAAGGTACATAGTCAGGAAATGTGGGAAGGGATATGATCTATCACCTTCATTGACCACCCGTGTGATCACCCTAGACATCACATTCCCGACGTTGATCGGGTACCCCGCCATGATAGAAGCCACAAAGATTGCCCGAGAGATAGGCAGAGAGTTCTCATGAGTAGTGGGATCCAACCTGCTGCATACGAACGTCTCCCAACCCTTTGCTTCGAAGTTTAGAGTTCTCCTCAATATTTGGACTCCTACTGTCAACCATGCTGGGGTGGTACCAGGGATTGCCAGGTATTCTGCCAACCACGGACGGGCTGCCTCGGCCAATGCTACCTTCTCTAAATATAGTGATTCATCTTCCTCCATAAAGCCCAGGTAGTCATTGATTGTCTTCTCATCGAACTTCACTATCAAATTCCGCACCTTAGTCACTTTAGTGCCCTTTTTAATGTGGGCAACATCAGTGTAGAACTCCTTAACGAAGTGCTCATTTGCATCTTCAACATTGCTTGTGAAGTATTCCCAGCCCACTCTCTCTCTGAATTGCCTCCTCACATTAGGGTTGTGAGGCAAAAGGTCCCTACCAATGAATGCCCGTTCAAGTATCAACTTCCTCTCGGGCCACCATTCTCTGAACTTGTGGTATGCCAATTCACTAACAAACCTATCTTGCCAAGACTCCGGTTTTCTGGTTCTCTCCACCACTCCTACTTTGGGAACACCTCCTCCTTCTTCTTCTTCTATGGGATCTCACCGGGTGTTAAAGCTGTAGGTGAGGTAGAAGAGGCACTGTCACCGCTCTCAGCTGAGCCTCAGACGACTCAGAAGAAATTTGAACCGAAGCTCGAGCAGTGGGAGAGCCCTGAGGGGTAGGTTCATCTCTTAATCTAAACTTCTCCGGGAAATCAGAATGTACTCCGGCACTGAATCAGACTCAGATGCCTCCTGAGAGGGTACATACTCACTTCCCTCTGAATGGGAAGCAGCTCTATCCGCAGCTTTGATTAGTTTTCTTGTTTCTCCAATTGATTTCCGAACTTGAGGGGTCAATTTAATTGTGCCTCGTCCCCTACCCCGGGAGGACTCTCCTCTTCCTTTTTGTTTATCTCCATCGCCTCGTGATTTAACCATTGTCTGCAACTGAAATTCAGTTAAAGCTTGTTAGTATCATAATATTAGAAGCATCAGTGAAAATTATGCATGAAAACAGTTACTGTGGACCGCATAAAATGCAGTGCGGCCGCAAAGGAACCACCACGGACCGCACAAAATGGTACCGCGGTCCGCAGTGAGGTGGGGTTCTGAATACCCACTCTCTGAAGTTCATCACCGCGGATCGCATAAAAACCATCACGGCCCCAAAGAGGCACCGCGGACCGCATAAATCCATCGCGGTCCGCGGTAAACATCACTCAGCAATACCAACCTAGGGTTTCAATGTTTTGCTCATTTTTAGCTTAAATTCACTTATAATCAAGCCCCTAGGTATTTAATTATCACTTTTCACTAATTAACCCTAATCTAAATGGCATTATGTAACCCTACGCTACAAATTGAAAGAAAAAAGGAAGAAAAAGAAGTACAACTAACTAATTAAAAGAAAATAAAACTAAGTTAAAAACTAGGGAAAGATTAAAAGTACCAGTGATGAGATGCACTAAAGATGAATGAAGATCAGTGATTGAGTTTGCACAACTAGGGCTTGATGAACAATGATTTTTTTCTATATGGAAAGCAAAGGATCGAAAAGTGTAAATGAAGGCCGGAGGTCCTATTTATAGAAAAAGGACCTGGGACCCACTGTACCTACCCACCGCGGTCGCATATAATGCACCGCGGACCGCGGTGGTTTACCACATGCAGCATTGGGGAAGAACATCACTGCGGACCGCAAGAAAAGCTCCGCGGGGGGTCACCGCGGACCGAAAGAAATGCAGTGCGGCCGCACTGACAAACATCAGAGAACTCCCATTTGTAACTATGCACCACTGCGGACCGCATTGAAATTTTGCCCCCGCACTAAGGCCATTGCGGCAGCGAAAAACTTCAGAGAGTGCACATTTTTCCAACTTGGTCCTGCACTGCATCAAAACAACCCTACACACATCTCAAAACCAGTTAGTCCAAAAACAAATCCTACACTAAAAAGAAAATCAAAGAAAAACAAAAAGAAAGACACATGGGTTGCCTCCCAAGAAGCGCCTGATTTAACATCGCGGCACGACGCAGGTTACCATCAAATCACTTTAGATGGATCATTGCCACCACGTGGCTGTCATCAATCTTGCCAAGATAGTGCTTGACTCTGTGCCCATTAACTCTGAAGATCTCACCATTTTTGTTTTTCAAGTCAAGTGCACCAAACGGAGTCACAAGCACCACTTCAAAAGGTCCACTCCATTTTGACTTAAGCTTTCCCGGAAACAGACGTAACCGAGAATTGAACAAGAGAACCAAATCACCCACTTTGAACTCCTTGCTACGAGCATACTTGTCATGAAGGTACTTCATCTTGTCCTTATACAAGGACGAACTGGAGTAGGCATGGAATCGGAATTCATCAAGTTCATTAAGTTGCTCCACACGAAGATTTGCTGCCACATCCCATTCAAGATTTAGCTTCCTCAAAGCCCACATGGCCTTGTGCTCTAACTCAACCGGAAGATGGCAAGCTTTCCCAAACACCAACCGGTACGGAGACATACCAATCGGAGTCTTGTAAGCAGTCCTATAAGCCCATAGAGCATCATCCAATTTCTTTGACCAATCGGTCCTATTTGCATTGACCGTCTTTGACAATATACTCTTGATTTCCCTGTTTGAGACTTCAACTTGGCCACTCGCCTGAGGATGATAAGGAGTAGAAACTTTGTGATTGACACCATACTTTGCAAGCAAAGTGTCAAAAGCTCTATTGCAAAAATGGGACCCCCCATCACTTATGATTGCTCGCGGAGTGCCAAACCTAGTAAAAATACTCTTCTTGAGAAACGCAACAACACTTCGGGCCTCATTATTGGGTAAAGCCACGGCCTCAACCCACTTTGAAACATAGTCAACTGCCACTAGAATGTATGTGTTGCCACATGAACTAACAAACGGGCCCATGAAATCAATGCCCCACACATCAAAAATATCAACTTCGAGAATAGTATTGAGAGGCATCTCATCCTTCTTCAAAATACCACCCGCTCTTTGACATTCGTCGCATCTCTTCACAAGTTCACTTGCATCCTTGTACAAAGTTGGCCAGTAAAACCCACAACTAAGAACCTTTGAAGCTGTCCTCGCCCCACCATGATGACCGCCATAGGGAGAGGAATGAAAATCCTCTAAGATACTCAATTGCTCCTCCTCAGGGACACACCTTCAGATCACACCGTCAGTGCAAATCTTGAACAAGTACGGCTCATCCCAATAGAAATCCAAACTATCTCTTTTAAGCTTCTTCCTTTGGTTAGAATAGAGCTCACACGGGACAATACCGGTCACAAGGAAATTAGCAACATCCGCAAACCAGGGTATACCATTCACTGACACAGAAAGTAGTTGCTCATTGGGAAATGAATCGTTGATCTCTAGGCCATCACAAGGCCTCCCCTCCTCCTCCAAGCGGGACAAGTGGTCCGCCGCTTGGTTTTCACTACCTTTCCGGTCCACAATCTCCAAATCAAACTCTTGAAGTAACAAGACCCATCGCATCAGCCTAGCTTTGGAATCCTTCTTCGTCATCAAGTATCGGAGTGCGGCATGATCGGTATAAACTATGACCTTGGCTCCCATGAGATACGAACTGAATTTTTCCATTGCGAACACAATAGCCAACAACTCTTTTTCAGTCACCGTGTAATTCATTTGAGCATCATTCATTATTTTTCTCGCATAATACACCGGGTGAAACATTTTATTCACTCTTTGACCCAAGACCGCCCCAACTGCAACATCGCTCGCGTCACACATGAGCTCGAAAGGCAAGCTCCAATTGGATGCGGTAATAATAGCAGTGGTGGTCAACTTGTGCTTGAGAAGTTCAAAAGCTTGCATACATCTCTCATCGAACATGAACTTAGCATCCTTTTCCAATAGCTTGCACAAAGGATTCACTACCTTCGAAAATCCTTGATAAATCTCCGGTAGAACCCCGCATGCCCAAGAAAACTTCTAACCCCCTTGACAAAAGTAGGGGGAGGAAGCCTTGAAATCACCTCTTTTTTAGCTTTGTCCACCTCTATACCATGCTTTGAAATTTTATGGCCAAGAACTATGCCCTCCTCAACCATGAAGTGGCATTTTTCCCAATTGAGCACAAGATTGGTTTCTTCACACCGGGCAAACACCCTATCAAGATTCATCAAACACTCATCAAAAGAGTCACCCACAACACTGAAGTCGTCCATGAACACCTCCAAAATATCTTCCACCATGTCGGTGAAAATGGCCATCTTACACCGCTGGAATGTAGCTGGCGCATTACACAACCCGAATGGCATCCTAGAGAAGGCAAAGGTACCATATGGGCAAGTGAAGGTAGTCTTCTCCTAATCAAGCATCTGGTCAAGGAAAGGTAATGGAAAGTAATCCTTGCGGGTCACTTTGTTTAGCTTGCGGTAATCCATGCACACCCCCCACCCAGTGACTGTCCGGGTAGGAATCAACTCATTCTGCGCATTGGTCACCACGGTCATACCACCCTTCTTCGGCACACATTGCACCGGCAAAGTCCAATAACTATCAAAGATGGGGTACACAACCCCGGCATCCAACCACTTGATCACCTCCTTTTTCACAACTTCTTGCATTGCCTCGTTCAACCTCCTTTGATGTTCCAAGGAGGGCGTAGCATCATCTTCAAGAATAATCTTGTGCATACAAAAGGCGGGGCTTATTCCCCAAATATCAGCTAAAGTCCATCCAATTGCCTTCTTCCACTTTTGGAGCACCGCCAATGTGGCATCTACCTGCATGTTAGTAAGACAAGAGGAAAAAATAACTAGAAAAGTTGAACTAGGGCCTAAGAATTAATACCCGAGGTGTGGAGGCAACGACTTCAACTCCAACACCAAAGGTTCCTCAATTGAGGGCTTTGTTGGTGGAGTCTTCCTATTCTCAAGATCCAAAGAGAGCTTCCGAGGCTCATAAAAATAAGAGCCCATTCCATGTAAAGCATCGACACACTCCACCCGGCCTTCATCCTCATTGACATCAAGATTCAACAAAACTGCCTCTAGAGGGTCCTCTACATTGATCATTGCACTAGTATCATCAATTATCACTGCCGTGACAAGATCACAAATGAGCACACTTCAGTACAGTTGGGCTGCTTCATCGACTTAACACATAAAAGACCACTTTTTCATCACCCACTCGGAAAGTAAGTTCCCCTGCTTCCACATCAACTAAGGCCTTCCCAGTTGCAAGGAAAGGTCTTCCCAAGATTATAGGCACCTCAAAATCGACCTCGCAGTCAAGAATCACAAAATCAGCCGGCAAGATAAATTTGTCCACCCGGACAAGAACATCATCAATTATACCCAAGGGCCTCTTCATCGATCTATCTGCCATTTGCAACCTCATGAAAGTCGGCCTCGATTGTCCAATACCCAAAGTCTTGAAAACTGAGTAGGGCATCAAGTTGATACTCGTCCCCAAATCAGATAAAGCTTTAGCAAAGTCTACACTCCCAATAGTGCAAGGAATGGTGAAAGCACCGGGATCTTCTAACTTTGGAGCTATTGAATGCACTATAGCACTAACTTGGTGGGTCATCTTGATTATTTCACAGTCCATGGATCTTTTCTTCATCACCAAATCCTTCATGAATTTAGCATAACCAGGCATTTGCTCTAAAGCCTCCACCAAAGGCACATTAATGGATAAGCTCTTCATCATGTCAATGAATTTTTTAAACTGGTTCTCATTTTTCTACTTCGCGAGCCTTTGAGAATAAGGTGGAGGTGGCATTGGCAAAGGAGCCTTGGCTTTAGGCACAACCGTTTCCGACATGTCTATTACGTGTTCCCTAGACGGGTTCACATCATTCTAAGTTTCCACCTCGGTATCTTTGATATCAATCCACACTTCCTCATTCACATTCTCATCAATCACATTCTCAACCACAAAAGGGATCTCATCCTCTTGCAACACAACTTCATCACTCAAAATTTCTTTTCGTTTGGAGGCATTCACATCACCGCCTCGTCCACTTCTTGTAATTACCGACATTGCTTGCCCGGTATTGTTCCCACCCTTCGGGTTGACTACCGTATCACTAGGTAGAGCTCCCTTAGGGCGAGTATTCAAGGATTGTGAAATTTGGCTAGCTGAACCTCCAAGTTCCTAATTGAGGTATTGTGGGATGCCAACTGAGCATCAGAGTCAGAATTCCTTTTCATCATCTGTTAAAACATCATTTCTACCTTACCCCAATTTCCCTGATTGTGTCATTGTTGGATGCACTAGGACCTTGGGATGGGAATGGGGATGGATTGTTCGGTTGTTGATACATTGGGGGCCTTTGAAAGCCTTGCCCCCAATTTCCCTGATTGTTATTGTTCCAACCACCCTGATTGTTGTTTCCACCCCAGTTGTTGTTGTTGTTACCCCAGTTACCCTGATTGTTCTGATTGTTGTTTTGGTTGCCCCAATTAGGATTTTGGTTGTTGTTCCCTCAATTATTGTTCCCTTGTTGTTGATTTCCCCAATTGCCCTGGGT
>NW_017673540.1:74110-89922 GCF_001879085.1 Nicotiana attenuata
AACTATTGCATTATGGGTTATGTCGGAAAATGCCACAGGCTGCGTGGCAAGGTGTATTAGACTATGTTCTAGTAGAATGGTTTATATTTCAAGGACCAGCGGATGGCTGGAAAGGATTGATGTTCTTGATTGGGCCTTCGTGGTGGATGCCAGTGTAGAGGCTTCTACCATTGATTCAGTTCCAGTATTGAGGGACTGTTCGGATGCATTTCTTGTGGCCGGACATATCGCCGGGTGAGATTGTGGATTTCGGTACTTAATTGGTGCCGGACACCGTATCGTACGGCTCTGGCAGAGGTTATAGTAGTGGAAGGAGCAGCTTCGGACTTCTTAGTATTGAGTTCGTTGGCAGGCCAGCGTGGCTACGTATGTAGCTTAAGTTAGCTTGGTTAGTCCCAAGTTGTATTTTTGAGGGACAGGTTAATTCGATCGTTATTGAACTTGTTAGTGAGCTGAGGAGATCTAGGAGTTACCTTTTCTGTGCTGTGAGGCGTATGATTTGCTGGTTATGGGCACACGTGGTGCAGTTCTATTAGGGGGTTCATAGTGGAGATCGAGCGGGAAGAGTAATTGCGTGTCGCTCGGTAAAATGGAGTGTTGGGTATGGCCTATCAGGTTGCGTGTCGTGTGTTATCTGTTTCACAGTGGGTGTGATAAATTGCGTTAGTGTCAGACATCAATTGTGTGTGGCTGTTGGATTTTGATTCACAGTGTCTTGAGGCGCTTCATGTGTAACAGTGTTGGGATAGGATCGCGTATTGTAGCGAGGCTACGTGGAGTTATGACCTTTCGAGGTAGATTCAGCTGTTATATTTCTACGATGCGAGACGGAGTCTCAGCCTTGTGTTGTAATGGTATTGATGAGCTTGAGGTACAGCTCTTTCATTGGAGCCGTTTGTCCCGATTTGAGCATGTTCAGACCGTTTCTTACGGGTGCGTGTATTATGCAGGTTGTGGTTTAGGCTTGTATGGAGATATCATATCACCGGAGTGGTGTTGGATTCGAGGTGATCGTTGGGTTCATTAATGCATACGGACATTTGATCTCAGCTTGTTAGGAAGATAATATCGAGGTTTGACCCGGAAATTTGTTGTGATATCAGTCAAGGGAAGTGGTTTCATGAATGGTTGATCTGAGAGATGATTACGGTTTATAGCGTGTTTCATTCATCGTTGGCAGTATATGAGAGTGTTGGAATAAGGCTTTAGCTAGTGAGAGGTTCTCTGCCGGTAATTGGTTGCTGGGGACAACTGCTGTGAATAGAAGTTATAGTTCCGAGTGTTTGGTTTAGGCGGTATATCATATGTTTTCACCTGAGGGTGCAAGTATGGGTTATTACAGCTGGTTCGGGCTTACTCTGAGTATAGACGTGAATTTCTGATCTTGGGTATGATTTTTCGGAAAGTGCAACGTGGTTCTATGGTTTATGGCTTAAAGGGACTGTGGAAGTTCGGCTATATTGTGTTATCGGGTCTATGCGAGATAGGGTGGCGAGGGATCACCCCGGGTATATGATTGGTAAGATCGTTCAGCTGTTGGTTGGCTTCTAGAACAACTCTGGATACGCTCGAGGACGAGCGTTTGTTTAAGTTAGGGAGGATGTGACGACCCGGCCCGTCGTCACGTGAGTTACCGCCCCGTTTCCCCCATATTATGTCCCTCCATGATTTAATATCAGTATTTGAGTTGATCGGGTAGAATTGGATTGGTTCTAGTTGGAAATATGGCACTTAGCCTTTTTGAAGGAAGCTTGCTTTGGAAAAAGTCAACCGGAAGTTGACTATGTAGTTAGAGGGCTCGGATGTGAGTTCCAATGGTTCGGGTAGCTTCGGGGGATGATTTGTGACTTAGGAGTGAAGTCGGAATTGAATTTGGAGGTCCGGTGTAGAATTAGGCTTGAATTGGCTAAGGTTGGATTTTGGCGAATTCCGATGGTAGGTGAGATTTTGATCCGAGGGTCGGAATGGAATTCCGAGAGTTGCAGTAGCTCCGTTAGGTGATTTTGGATATGCGTGCAAAGTTTCAGATCATTCAGAGGTGTTTAGGTCGGGTTTTAGATCGAATGCAAGTTTCAGAAGTTTTAGTTTAACTTAGGCTTGAATCCGTGGTAATTCGATGATTTTGATGTTAACGATAGTGTTTTGATGATTGGAACAAGTTTGAATAAGGTCTTGGGGTGTGTTGGTGCTATTGGTTGAGGTCCCGGGGGCCTCGGAGTGATTTTGGGTGGTTAAACGGAGAATCTTGATGTTTGTTGCAGGTCTGGTGCACCTGGCTTCTGGTATTTCCGCATCTGCGGAAAAGGAGCCGCAGAAGCGGTTCCGCAGATGCGGCTAAGAGATTGCATAAGCGGTCCATGAGGGACCGGGGTAATTTCGCAAAAGCGGACGGGGTATCGCTTCAGCGGGTCCGCATAGGCGAAAACGAGGCCGCAGAAGCGGAATGGTGAGATCCGCAGAAGCGGATGGTTGGGCGCAAAAGCGGAAGGCCAAGGATTTAATTAAAAACCGCATAAGCGGCCATATGGCCGCAGAAGCGGGCCCGCATAAGCGGTTACGGGACCGCAGAAGCGAAAATTGCTGAAGGGTTTTAATGAATCAGTGTTCGCGAATTTCAGAAGATAAAAAAACAATTTTACTCCGCCAAGAGAGCTTTTTGAGCAATTTGAAGAGGGTTTTCAACGGGTATTGATTTGAGGTAAGTCTCTTGACTAGAAAACACCATTTTATGGAAGAATCAACACTCAAATTCATGAAAGTGGGTAGAAATTGTGAAGAACTAGGGCTTGGTTTTTGAAAACGAATTTTTAGGATTTGAAAGGCCATTTGAGCTCCGTTTTTGGTAAACTTTATATGTACGGACTCGTGGCGAGACGAGGAATCCGTTGGTGCAATTTTCGGAATTTTTCGAGAAGTGGGCCCGGGGCTCGGGTTTTACCAACTTTGTGAATTTTAGTACTTTTCGAGTATTTTTGATTGGGTTATGTTTCTTTAACCCATATTTATGTAGTCGCTGTGATTTTGACTAGATTCGAAGCGCGAGGAGGTCGATACGAAAGGAAAAGGCATTGCGGACCAGTCTACGGCCGGTTAGAGGTGAGTAGTTGGTGTATATGATGGCCTGAGGGTTTGAAACCCCGGCTTATCACACTGTGACGCTATTGTAGGGCGTGACTCGCACCCCATGGCAGGTGCGGGATTGGTTATGACTGGGGATGTGACTTGGTCCATCCCGAACAAGAATGTTTCTATATTGGCGACTGATACGCACCCTGTATTGAATATATCTGGGCTTATTGCCGTGTTTGGGGCCTTGTGCCAATCTGTAGCATCCTTAGAGGATGAATGTCATTGTGATAGCATGCTTTGTATAATCATTGATCTCAGTCCTATGTTTAATCACTGTTATGAAATGCTAAGTCACTTTTCCTGAAGTTAAATATCTAAAGTATATTCTTCTTAATAAATTGGAAATGGGGAAATTAATTGAATCTGTTACGTGACTCATATGCATATTGTGGACTGAGTATGGATCGGGCTGCACGCCGCAACGAATGGTATGATTATATTGCGCTTGGGATGAAGGAGCCCCTCCGGAGTCTGTACACACCCCCAGTGAGCGCCGTCGACGTTAAATGGATCGGGCTGTACGCCACAGCGTGTTCATGTGCATTGCATTGCATCCTTACATTTTACTTGACTGTTATATTTGAAGTTGTTTTGCTGTTGGTTCGTAGTTAGGTATTGGACTGTTAGTTTTAGCTTTACTTTGTGGCATTTCGTGGATTTCTTATCTTCAGACATTTTATATGCTTATTACTCACTGAGTTGGTAGTACTCACCCCTACTCCCTGCACCTTGTGTGCAGATTCAGGTACTTCGGGAGCTTAGTTGAGCTAGCCGCTGGTTTCCAGAGTTCCAGGAGTGGTCGAGGTAGCTGCTATGACGTCCGCAGGACCCGACTCCTCCCTTATCCCTTTATTATTTCCGTACTTTAGAACTTACTTATTTTGAGGATTCTTGACTCTGTATTAGTTAGAGGCTCTAGACTCATGACCCCAGGTCTTTGGGAGTTACAGTTTATGTCAGTATTTCGTATTGTTTTAATTGAGTATTTCAACTATGAGTATTAATATTTGATTTTAAGTATCTAATTAATTGGTTTTGAGCTCTGTGCTCGGGTTGAGAGAGTAAATGGTCGGGCTTGCCTAGCATTAGTGTTGGGCGCCATCACGACCGGGTTTGGGGTCGTGACAACAGTGGACTGACTCGGACAACGTTGGTAAGAAAAATTAAATTATAAATGAACATAAAAAGAAATATGGTGAAGATAGATGTTCGCACCTTAAAAATAGCTTGTTGCTCTCTCCGTACCACAAGAAGTGAGAATTTTTCCTTTGGTACGCCCATTAAGAAAATACGAACTCCTAGAGAAAAAAATGTATTCATCAAAATAACCTTAGTTAATTATTACTTGGCACATTGGAATATGTAAATAAGGGCATATTTTAAAAAAATAAAATTAATTCCTTCTTGATTATGTAATTGAATATTGGATTAGTTTAATTCTATGCATTAGACAAGTCATGAATTGACAGGGAAAGAAAAGCTATGACATCCATAGCCAAACATAGTTTGCCTAACGTCTAGGAATAATTTCAAGACGAGTTTAACTGATATACACCAGCATTTTTAAAAGAAATCATTTAATATGACAGTGAGTTTTTACGGGGTTAATCTAACATCCCACAGATCCCGCATCAGAATAGAAAGAGAAAGTTAGGGGGTCATATAAGAGCGGAGTTCAAGATACAATTATTGAGTCGCCTTTGGGGTTAAAATCCAAGGAGACAAAACACCAACACCCCAAAGGTTAGGCCAAAACAGATAATATGCGGACTACTTGTATATTTACCTTTCAGAATATAGAAAAGAAAAATTTAGAAATAGTATTATTCTCGTAGATCAAGTATTCCTCTTTTTTTTTTTTTGTCAAAAAAAGAAAAAGGAAAAAACAAGAGACCATGTAGTGATTCACCTCATGACCTCATCAAACCTGCCTAAAATTGCCTAACTAACCTTATAGGAATTCATGACGATTTTCAATTTGTCGTGTGCTAGTGTCCGTGCTATCTTCATGGATACGAGCATCGGGCTAAATCCCTAAATTTTGTAGGCCCATCAGAAACGGCATAATGAACAGTAATCTTTGCTTCGCCATGATCGTTCCTCCTTTTTTTTTTTTGGTATTTTTATGTTCATAAAACAGGAATTCAGGCGACGGGCTCTAAATCACCAAAAATTTGGTGGGCTGGCTATATTAAATTTGACGGTTAAATGAGACTTTCACTAATAATAGACTATTAAAACATAATATAAAAGATTGACATTAATTAATGATTAACAATTATGGCAGTAAAATATTTATATATATAGCAGACTTCATTCAATTCAAATCAGCAAAAATCAAGCTGCTTAAAAACGCAGTCCTAGTATTTAATATCTTTCCCTATTTTTTCTCTTGAAACCAATCCATTCCATAACATAAACACAATTAAAATCCATAGTATATTATGTTTATCTAATTGTGTGTAGGTACAAAACTTTTGTGTACTTTGTTTTCAAAATATCCATAGTATAATTTCAGTATGATTTGATTCATTCCTCATAAGATCATAGATAATTTTCACGAGTACTACAATATAATTTAGTATATTCACAGTATAATTTCAATATAATTTATTATTTTCACAAGATAATTTCAGTATAATTTATTATATTCACAGTATAATTTTAATAATAACGGTTTATTTGAAATACTTTTTCCAACTGAAACTTTCATTGTATTTCAAGAATTTAAATGTATGCCTTATGTATTTTGAATATTTAACTGTATAATGGTGGTATAATTCAAGTACCAACAAATATTTCAAATATAAATATAATACAAGTATGTATTTTTAATTATTAACTACATAATATCAATGGCAAGTCTTATATATCGTACAATGCTAGTATAATTAATATTTGTTTTTGATGAATGTGTTGTTATGTATATATTTACAAATCATATATATGATATAATTTTGATGTAATAATGATACATGGTGTTATGCCAATACAATAATAGTATCTTGATGTTTCAAGACCTTTTAGATATATATTTTCTACGTAAATTAGTTTTAATATTATATATGAAATAATAATTGTATAATTGTAGTATTATGAGTGATTCAGACATGATTTGTATAGATGGAATGAATCCTCTGCGATAAAATCAAATGTTTTTCCATTCCCATATTTGGCTGAAATACATAGTCTTTCCCGAATTAAAAGTCAAGAAAGAGTTACGATTGAGAACAAGTAACAGGATTGCAGAACCTGATAGTGTTTATTGAAATAAATGGAATTCCAATGAGTTTTTACATTAGAAATATATCGGTAGAAAAAAATAGAAAACAATTCTATATCTTTTGATTCCAAAAAGTAAATTAGGTTAGATTTTTTAGATTTGGAGAGAATGTAAGAGAATTTTTGTAAGGCTAAAAATATGGCATAAGTTAGGAGTGAAAAACTTTAGTTTTAGTATAAAATGAGGGAGAAAGTTTAATATGTAGATTAAAATGGATCATAACTGATCCCTTGAAATGTGGGCAAGTCACTGACGTTTAATGTTTAAAATCTGTTCTTTTTGTAAATAAATCTGTTATATTTGGAATAAATGAAAAATGCTTTCTTTTAAAAAAAAAAAAGTCTCAAAAAAGTGATCTACGATGTAAAAGTCTCTTATTCTTCCAAATACAATGAGCCAGCCCAAGCTAGCAATAGTAGCTTGTGGATAATCAGCCCATTTGCTAGGTTTAGACATGATTACTTCGCAATTGGGCTTGTTGATAGATCATGTCACGATCCAAAATCCACTAAGGATCCTGATGGCGTCGGACACCATTGTCAGGCAAGTCAACACCAAATAAATAGAAATTTCTCGTTTTACTATTTTGAAATCATTCCTTTTTAAACATTAAACAATTAATAAAGAATTCCACTGAATAAATAATGATGTCTTTATCAAACTTAAATACTGAATAATCCCTTAGTCATCCCAGAACCCGGTGTCACAAGTGCATGAGCAATTTCTAGGGAACAATGCAATACACTAACCTTCCGGAATACAAATTGGACAGTAAAGGAAATACAATACACTACTCTGAAGGAGACTCTGCTGGCTGCGGACCGTCTCGAGAAATGCAGCTCACCCCAGTCTCTGTGCCGCTGCGCCGAATTAAGACACAAGACAAACATGTGCCTGTGCAACAAAAATGCACAGCAAGTGTAGCATGAGTACAAAAATAACGTGTACCCAGTAAGTATCCCGCCTAACCTCGAAGAGGTAGTGACGAGAGGTCGACTTCGACACTTACTAGTGGTTCAATGACATCAAATACAGTAAAGAAGTGAATAAATATGAAGCAGAGTAAACATATTAAACAAACATGTATATAATACGTGAAACAATTCCCTTCTTTACGACTATACTCAAGCTCTCAACTAGCATGTTCCTCCGTAACCGGAACATATATATAAAGGTATAGTGGCTTTCATAAAATGATTGTTACAATTTCAAATCAGGGAAAGATCCTCAGATACACTGGCTGATAGCCAAATGTTAAGCACGAGTCCCATAAGAATGATGTGTATATATGTATATAGGAAATGCCGAGGCGTACGGCCCGATCCAACATAAAAGTAAAATGTGCACTGCCGAGGGTCGAACGGCGCGAACCATTGATGCATCTATTAACCTGCTGAGGCGAACGACCCGCTCCCATGAGAGTGTGGTACATAATCCTGCCGAGGCGAACTGCCCTGTTAGAGACTATGCATCCACCAGACTGTATAGAGAACCGGGCTCTCTATGTGTTTCCTCTGAAAGTACTGATGAACCAAACTGTATAGGGATCTGGTCCTTTATCAGTTTGGTACAGTGTTAAGTTTGTGTGAGTCCACCAAATAACAGAGTACCTGGTCCTTTATCGGGTTCTGTAGTGAATGCTAGTAAAGCTGAATGTAAATAAGGCCGTGGATTTTTACGTGGAAAAATCCCACACAAGGGAATAAAAAAACCACGACCTACACCTGTAGGCTTTTAACTTCACTAACTTGCAATCTCCCTATTACAAGCCACTTTACAATAACTCTATTGCAAAGACTTCAACTAACTTGTGATGCTCTCATCACAAGCCACTCTATAACTATCCTAGTTACAAAGAATTTGACTAACTTGTGGTATTTCCACCACAAGCCACTTTGTCACACTACGGTTACAAAGGCTTTGACTAACTTGTGATGTTTCCACCACAAGCCACTTTGTTACCCTATGGTTACAAAGGATTTTTCTTATGACTCAACCTAATCAATGCTTCTAAGGAAGGTGGATAGGAGTTGCAATGAAGAACAAATTACAAAGACTCTACAAACCTAAGGACTTAAAATATCTTCGATCTTGGATCAGATCCTTGAGGTTGCAGCAGCTTTGTTCTTGAGAGAGGTTCTTGAACACTTGAGAGAATATTTTACTTTTCTGAGTTTGCAAGCGTTGGAACCTGAATCTTTCCCTTGCATGAGGTTTATACTACACAAGACATTACCTTAGTGATGTCAATTCACAATGGTGATGTCCAATCTCAATGGAAAGTGACTGCTGCACTGTCTGTTGCTCTGTCTGCTACACTGTTGCAGGCAGTCACTTTCTGTAGTTGCTTTCCAGCTGTAGTTACTTTGTACTTCTGTCAGAGAAACCCTAAGGACTAGAGTCCCTATTGTGTTCCTCTTTGTACAGTTGCGATCAGTCACTCAGTTGCGTTCCAGCTGTATAGTTGACTTGGACTTCTGTCAAGAAATACCAAGAGATCAGTTCCTGATCTAGTTTTGTTGCACACCGCCCAGATTGTCTTGAGTTGAGTAACTTGAATGATGCTTTGTATAGACTCATTGTAGGTACACCTTGAGAATGATCACTTGAAGTGATGTGAGCACTTGAGTTGGTCAGAGAATGAGTGGGCGCTGGAAACAGTGCAGTGCGGCATAATCTTCGTTTCCAGTTGTGTCCAATTGACTTTGTACTGTCGTGAGGAACCCACAAGAGTATCAGGTCCTTGTCTGGGTTCCTACCTCCTGAAACTGTAGCAAGTTCACATTTGGCTGGAATCCGTTAGATGCAGTGTAATCCATGTGAGTCAGGTTCCCTATCTGGTTCTTGACATTATGTTTGTTAGATCATCAAAACACAAGGCAAAGATATTGAAAACCTATCAATCCTATCAATTTCCCCCTTTTGATGATGACAAACTTAGCATTGAAAACAAGGTGTTAGAGTTCAGAGAACCAGATTGAATATCAGGAGACCACAGGTTCCCCCTGACTTTATGCCCTTTCTTACACATGTTCCCCCTGACACTTTACTATCATTCTTGGTCTTTTATCTGGTTCCATAAAGAAAGTTTGTTAGATCATCAAAACATAGATTAAAAGACCTTAAGCCCATCAATTTCCCCCTTTTTGATGATGACAAACTTTTGACATTGATGACTATTTGACTTAACCAGATAAGGTACCAGCAACCGCATATGTTCCCCCTGACTCTATAGCTTCCCCTTAATACTTGCTACATATCAGTTTAATTAATTCTTCCCCCTTTTGGCATCAGCAAAAAGACACAGTCAGACAAAAAGGCATAAAGAAGTCTAACAAAGCTTGCTCATGCCACATACGTGCACAAATCATGATAGAAAAGAGAAGCAAAAGGGAAAACAAGCATTGTACAAGCAAAAGAAGAGCTGTTTCATTTATAGGAAATTAGACTGTTTCAACAGGAGCAGCAACGGTGAAATCCAACATGCCATCGCAAAAAGACAGACAAAAAGAAAACAACAGCCACAAAACATCAGAGCAAAAGATAACTGGCCACGGAGAGGATCCTAGGTGGCACTAGAAGAGGGAGGCTAGGAAGAGGAGGCATCAATGATTTTGAGAGCTAGGTCCATGCGGGTAGTTGCAGACAACTGTTATTCAAGCAGTTTCTCCCGCAGATTCTCCACTAGTTGCCTAAGTCCAGAACTTGTCTCATACTTGCCATCTCCTAGATTATCGGGCAAGCGTGCGACCTCACAAGACTTTTTCTGAGTTAACTCTTCTGCCCAAGGCCACTGTCACTTAGAATGGTCTTCATTGAACCAAGTCCTCCCACAGTTTCCCACTTTTTTTTTTGGATATTTCAATAACCTTCCCATTCCTGCTTGCAACAGCCACAATGTCACCCTTAAACAAATCTTTCTCAGTCACAACCTTTTGAGATCTTTTCACTAAGGAACTAGGTTCCTCCACAGCATCTTTATCAACCTCAACCACTGGAATGTGTTTATTAGCCACAGTTTCCCCCTATTTCATCAACCTCTTCCCCCTTTTTTTAATATTCTGCTTACTCTTCTGCAAGGCAGACTCAAAAGCCTCTTTCTTCTACAACCACCTGGTTTGTTTCAGCTGAAAGAGAATCAGGTTCTTCAACAGATTCTTCTATGACGGTGTCATGAACTGGAGACTCAAAAAGCACCAGAGTTCTTTCATCCCCTAAGAATGGAGTTTCTTCCCTCTGAGATTCAGGAACAGAGGAGAAGTAGGGTTTGCAACACATGGAAGTGAAACTGGAGATGAGGTGACTGGAGATGAGGATCTATATGTGTACAGTAGTATCAGGGATAGTGAAGAAGTGGGTTTCTGGTGATGGTGTTAAGGGAGGAGGAGATGTGGGAGTTATGTTGATGGCAAGAGAAAAAGACGATTATTCGTTGGCCATGGTGAGAGACGTGGTAGAGAGTTCTGAAGGAAAAAGATGCAAAGGGAGACAATGGTTTAGAACTGCTGGTCTGAAAAGCCGGATGATGTGGCAGTTGAATTAATTTTGCTATCCTTTTTCTTTGAACAAGCATGCGAAAAACACATTACTACTAACCTGTGGTGCAGAAACCAGGTTCCTGACCTGTTTTTGTAAAAGAGTTTTTGCAGCTCTCCTTCGAAGTTCAACACTGTACCTTTAGCTTCTATGATCATCATGCGTGTTTACCTGCAATGGTATAGATGTGAGTTAGGCCTAGTTAGAAAACACTTTAGCCAATTTTACCTTAGTGTGACTATCACAGTCATGTCAGTAGAAACAAGTTCTCGATTAGGTTCAAGTAATCCCAATGCCATCTTGTTTCTCAAAGTGTTCCCTGCTCAGAGCTTTGTGAAGATATCTGCAATCTGATCTTCCGTGCAACAAAAACTTATACAAATAAGACCATTTTCCACATAGTGGCTTGATCCACAGTGAATGAGCACATCACTTGGCAGCTGTAACATATTCTGGTTCAGCTGTCGAGAAAGCTACTGAGTTTTGTTTCCTTATACCCCATGAGATAAAGCATGATCTAAGGAAACGAGCCATTCCAGATGTGCTTTTCCTGTCCACCAGATAACCTGCATAATCACTGTTAGCATAACTAATAAGGTTGAAAACTGTCCCCTGAAGGATAGTACAGAATCAGGTTCTGTGTGCCCAAATATCTCAGAATTCTCTTAGCAGCCTTCAGATGAGATTCCTCAGGATTTGATTGGAACCTTGTATGTAATCCCAGACTAAATACAATGTCTGACCTGCTGGCAGTAAGGTAGAGTAGAGATCCAATGATTCTCATGCTTCCATATCAATCCTTTTCACGAGTTTGCATTTCTAACTGATACACGTTCCCTTTATGGACTGCTTCACTTGAAGACCCAGGAAGACATTCAGTTCCCTCATCGTACTCATCTCAAACTCACTTCCCATGAGTTTAGCAAATTTTTCACATAATGAGTTAGCTGTAGCTCCAAACATGATGTCATCCACATAAATCTGATCAATGAGCAGGTTCCTTCCCTGTTTCTTCAAAGACAATGTATTGTCAATCTTTCCTCTTGTGAAGCCATTTTCCAAGAGAAACTTGGATAGTCTCTTGTACCAGGTTCTAGGGGCTTGCTTCAATACGTACAGTGCCTTATCCAATTTGAATACATGTTCAGGATGTACATGACGTTCAAAAACCTGGAGGTAGCTTGATATAGACTTCTTCCTTGAGAAAACCATTCAGGAAGGCACTCTTCACATCCATTTGGAATAAGGTGAATTCCATATGTGACGCAAAGGCAATGTGGATCCTACTAGCTTCCATGCGAGCTACTGGGCCAAAAGTCTCATCATAATCGATCCCTTCCTCCTGATTGAATCCTTGGACAGCAAGCCTTGCTTTGTTCCTTGTAGCATTTCCATGTTCATCCAGCTCATTCCTGAATACCTACCTGGTCCCTATGATGGTTCTGTCTAAGGGTCTAGGTACCAGGTGCCATACCTTGTTTCTTTCAAATTGATGCAGTTCCTCTTGCATTTCAGTAATCCAGTCTGCATCCTACAAGGCTTCCTTCATATTTTTGGGTTCTATTTGGGATAGAAATGCTAAGAATGCTAGGGAATTTCTAGTTTTTGATCTTGTCTGACCTCCAGAATCAAGGGGGTGATTATATTATCAAGTGAATGGGAGCTTTTATGTTTCCAATTTGGGACTGAAGTTTGATTGGTAGAGAAACTGGGTAAGTTAAATGGATTTCCCTGCACTCCTTGTTCAGTTACTTGGGGAGTGCCTTGCACTGCATCTCCAACTCTTTCTTCTACTTCAGGGGTAGTAATGGAAGTACCAGGTTCCTCTTGAGAAGTAGAAGAGGAAGTTGCATTGTCTCTCACCTGTTTCCTTCATCTTACTCATCAAATCAGCCTTCCCATTTGAAACGCCAGATATTTCCCAGGGACCAAAAGTGGTTCATTATCTTAATCATCATTGTTTCCTCCCTTTTTAGAGGAGGATGTCTCGTTAAATAGCACATGAACACTTCCTTCCACACAGTGTGCCATTTTGTTGTAGACTTTGTGGGTTTCGCTTTGAGGGGAGTATCTCAGAAGGATTCCTTCATCTCCTTTTGCATCAAACTTCCCAAGCTGGTCCTTCTCGTTGTTGAGAACATAGCATTTTCATCCAAAGGTTCTCAGATGAGTTATCTTTGGTTTTCTTCCATTGAGCAACTCATAGGAGGTTTTGTTCAGGAGAGGTTTGATCATGCACCTCTTTTCACTCCTGCTCAGTATTCCCATAGGAATTGCATGCTCCGTGTTCTTTGAGCTTTGAATTTGACAGACCATAGACCAGGTCCTTCTTCATCAATATATCCAGAAGTGAGAAACTTGTATCCCCCCAATCATTTATTCCATGTCTTCGAATCATTATCAACTGCATTCAAGCAGCTCATATCACCAGCTTAGACCCGAACTTCTACCTTGTTTTCTTCCCCATACCTAAAATGTACCCCTTCTTTTCATTTTCCAAAGGGTACATCCCTTCCTTGCAGGGTTTCAGTGAGAGAAAATCCATGGTATTTCCAGTCATGTGCTTCGAGCATCTACTGTCCATGATCTATTGCAGTCCGTTTCCTCCCACTGTTCCCTGCACATCAAAATTATGGGTTAGATTTAGGAACCCAAACTAGTTTGGGTCCCTTGTTATGATAGAAGGGATGGATAAGGGCTTTTCTAGTCCATGCAGGCAACATTTGTTTCTTGCGAGCGGTACCTAGTCCCCTGTTAGTAGTCACTTTGTTAGTAAGCACTTTGTTTTTCTGAACACATTGAGCCCTAGCCTGGCAATTTTCTTTGAAGTGCCCATTGTTCCCACAGTGGGTACACAGCCAGTTATCAGGAACTGTGACGTACTTGCTGTGAGGGTTGTAAGGAGTTTCTCCTTTTGGAACCCGATTCCCTGCCTGTTTCCAGTATTGTTGAAGTACATGGCAGTGACAGCATCTGAGGACCGGGTCCACTTGAGAGATTTCTCAAGATCACTTTTTACTCTCCTCAATTTAGCTTGAAGCTGCCTATTTTTCTCGAGTTCACCACAGATCCTAGTTCTAGCAGCTTTCAACTCATTTTCAAGCCTAATGTGTTCCTCACTGGCTCTCTCCTTTCCTTTTCCAGAATTTTTAGGTTTTGACTTAATTCAGGTTTCACTATTGATTTCCTTAGGTCTGTAATTTCTGCCAAAAGATCATTCTTTTCTTTTCTGAAAGTTTCAATGGTTCTCTTATGGTCAGTAACTACAGCTACTAAGTCATCTCTAGTTGTTCAGATTCTGCTAATTCTAAGGTCAAAGAATCCCTATCCTCCACAAGACTATGAAAGGCATTGATTAATACATTAGCTAAAGACATGAGTTTTCTTGGAGAATAGGATTTCAGATTTCTCTGAACATCCCTGAAATTTACCTCTTTGTTGTGATCGTCTTCATCATCATCTGATTAAGCCATTAAAGCAAAAGCTGAGTCATATTCATTTTCCTCGCCTTCACTTGCCTTCATGGAGCTATCACCAGCATCAATTTTATCTTCAGACTCACCAAAAGCAAAAGCCTGTTTCACCACATTGTCAGCTGATCTTTTTCTCTTGAAGTTCTTGGGGAATTCTTGCTTCAAGAGAGGACAATTTTTCATGAAGTGTCCAGCCTTTCCACACTTGTAACAAAGATCATTGTTCTTTGATCTGTTAGAGTTGTCCCTTTTTAGCACTTCTCCATTTCTTTTGACCATCTTCTGAAACCTTTTGGTTAAGTAAGCCATGTCACTGTCTTCCTCACTCGAATTGTTATCAGCTTTGAGTACCCGGCACTTTTCCTTCTTTGGTTTTCTCCTTTCAAGAGTTGGTGGAGCAGCCATGAGGATCCTTCCTAGGTGTTAGCTTGATAGGAAGAACCTGCTTTGATACCACTTGTTAGAAACTGTGCGTCCACCAAACTGTATAGAGAACCGGGTTCTCTATATGTTTCCTCTGAATATACTGATGAACCAAACTATATAGCTATCCGGTCCTATATCAGTTTGGTACACTGCTAAGTTTGTGTGAAACCACCAAATAGTAGAATACCTGGTCCTTTATCGGGTTCTGCTGTAAATGCTAGTAAAGCTGAATGTAAATAAGGTAGAGGGTTTTTACGTGGAAAAATCCCACACAAGGGGATCAAAAAACCACCATCTACACCTATAGGCTTTTAACTTCACTAACTTGCAATCTCTCTATTACAAGCCACTTTATAATAACCCTATTGCAAAGACTTCAACTAACTTGTGATGCTCTCATCACAAGCCACTCTATAACTATCCTAGTTACAAAGAATTTGACTAAGTTGTGGTATTTCCACCACAAGCCACTTTGTCACACTACGGTTACAAAGGCTTTTGCTTATGACTCAACCTAGCCACAACATAAACTCAGGGAGTTTATGGATTTACAAAGGATTCCTAATCAAAGCTTCTAAGAAAGCTGGATAGGGGTTACAATGAAGAACACATAACAAAGACTCAACAACCCTAAGGACTTAAGATATCATCAATCTTGGATCAGGTCCTTGAGGTTGCAGCAGCTTTGTTCTTGAGAGAGGTTCTTGAGCACTTGAGAGAATTTTCGTTTTGTTTTTGCAAGTGTTGAACCTGAATCTTATGCCTTGCATAAGGTTTATACTACACAAGACATCCTTAGTGATGTCCAATCTCAATGGGAAGTGACTGCTGCACTGTTGCAGCCAGTCACTTTCTGCAATTTCTTTCCAGCTGTAGTTGACTTGTACTTCTGTCAGAGAACCCTAAGGGGCCAGGTCCCTGTTGTGTTCCTCTTTGTACAGTTGCAGACAGTCACTCAGTTGCGT